>NW_028186745.1:870780-899301 GCF_003343005.1 Rhea americana
GCCTGGATGCAACCCTGTCTACCATGCTCTAGGTGACCCTGCTTGGGCAGGGAGGTTGGACTAGATGATCTCCAGAGGTCCCTTCCAATCTTACTGATTCTATGATTMTATGAATCCCTGGATGTCCTGGGAGATGTTGCTCCCTCCRCAGAGAGGCAAGTATTTTCCCAATTATGAAATCCAAAATTGCGAAGTTGACAACCTATAACTAGGAATCCGAAGTTAGTCCATTAACCATCTGGAGCATAGTGTCAAATATGTAGAATTTGGAGCAAAATTAGGTGCTGGTAAGGATGACAAGATTGTATGCAGTTAGACTGGATGCATTAACAATTTTAAAGGGATCTACACCCTCCTGTGCCAGATGTAAATCAGCTGACAGATCACTTTAACATTAGTTTCTTACGACTTTCACTAAGATTTAGGAGATCCTAAATCACAAAAACTCCCATTGGCACTACAGGAAACACTCACAGGTAGTAAGCAGGCAGGATCTCAATTCCACATGAACGGAGAAACTTCTGAGGCCCAGATAAACAGGCAGTCACAGCAACCCCTGGCCATGGTTACAAATAAATCAGGAAGCACGTGGATTTAGGGGCTAGTGCCACAGACAATGGCAAGAAGCTCGAAGGCATGGCGTGTGGAAGCACGCGACAAGATGACGAGGAAGGACAGACTGAATTACTCCTACTGCCCACGGGCACAATCTGACATTGCAGCCGATCACCAAATTACTACTGACTTCCAAGTCAAATGAGACTGGCTTGGAAACATGAGAGCAGACTTGCTGGATAGTCTATTCTACCCAGCAAGTGTGAGAAGAGGATAGTCTATTCACAAAATTCTGATCTCTCATGTCGACACCTGACCAGGTTAACTACATAAATTCTACATAGCAATCACTGTATGTTGCTTTTAAAATCAATAGAAATTATATTAGATTTTACAATATAGAAAATAATATGGAGTATTGTAACGTTTACCAAGTAGGCAGTTGTACCCAAATTATATTTGTATTATCTATTTCAAAGATGTTTGTAGTAAAATCTGTTCTTACATAAAGACCATAATCAGTCATTGCAAACTAACTGAAGTTTTATTCTATTTTAAATGTTCTCTGATGCTTTCTAATTAATATATGCAGGAAAAGAGTCTTCTGTCCTATTTGTGACAAAATCTCATTAATTTCACAAGTTTTTATCATTTGGCAACTGCCAGAAAATACAGTTTTACCCTGCTTTTATGTTCAACCAATTTTATGTAAGTTAAAATATCTTGTGAATTAACAAAAACATTCTGTCTTATAAAGAGTCAGGATAGCAGCCGGTTTAATGATCTTGCAGTTGGCACTAGCAAGACAAAATTACCAACCAGAGTCTTAGAAATCAGCATCCTCACGTTTTCCTTTATTGCTTTAGATGGCTCCTACACAACGCTGAGCACCCTGCCAATATGGCCTTTGTGTTCAGAGCTGCAATAACATATCAGATGCTGAAATAACACAGGCTTTCTGTCTGCCAGTTTTCAAGCACATCCGTACCAAGCAGCTAACTGACACTAAGATTTAGCGCTGACCTTAGCCTTCTGGATCTTTTTCGGCACTATGAAATTGCTATTCAGCTTGGGAAGAAAATCATAGATTTCCTAATATTTCTTAACACATTGCTTGGTTACTGAAATCTAAGCAAATATCTCAAGACAAGCCCATATTTTTTCAGACAAGATTCCTTTTAAAGCTGTTATAACCACAACCTCTGCATAGTTGGTATATCCCACCCCAAACTAGTCCAAGTACTAGCAGCAGTTAAACTTTCATGGATGAAATTCTCCCTCTTCTTAGGTAATGTTACTATGACAAGGCTATTTTTTAGGACTGGAGATAGTTAAGGTATCTTTATGCTACAAGAAGCCCATCTAGTCAGTGAATCAAAATGCCACCTTGTCTGTGTCCTACTTAACTCCTGTCTGATTATACACATTCTCTGTGTCAAAATTTTATGATATCACTACCTTTATTCTGCTACATACAAGAAGATACAGCCATAAAACTTGACCTGCTTCACAGCAGCTGACTATCTTATTTAGCTCCCATATCTTCTGTATTAAGTGGTGGGTGATTCAGTTATAGAGGTATTGGTTAAAAAGAATTAGTGGGATATCAACATGAGCAGGAACACTTCCTGTATAAAATGGAGGCTAGTAAGCAATGAGATACTGTTTATAACAAAAGTAGCACTTAAGACTTCCCTGCTTTGGACAACACATGGTTAGAGACTGGGCCTGGGTTTCATTAGTCAGAAGAATGTCTCCTCTTTTTTTCCTACATTTTTTTTTTTTTACTATCCACTCCAAATAGTCCAGAATAAACGAGCTAACAAAAGCTAAATATATGAACACAGAGTTTAAAAACAAAACAGCTAGCTTTTAGAAGTGACAGTGTAAGTATACACTGCGTTTAACAGACTTGATGTTTTATTAAACAGCCTTGTGACTGGTTAAGAAATTTAGTCATTTTCATCCAAAATTGAGTGAAGATTTCACATGATGGAGGATTTGGGCAGTGCTAAACCAAAAAATAGGATACATGGAAGAACATAAAGTCCCCTAATAGGACAGCGATGGTCACTGACACAATGACAACAGCCCTTTGAGTATGTGTTTGTTTCCCCCTACCTGAAGGAAAAGGGTTAAAATAACAGYTCATTGGGACAATTTACATGCTTTTCCTGCTCCTCTTACCCCTGCCGAAAGACTATTTCTAGAATAGTGTCTTCCTCTCTCAAGCTATAGGTAGAAGATTCATTAGCAGTAATTCTTGTTAGCACACGGCAGGTCTTGCAGAATGAGACACAACTGAAATATAAGGTGCAGTATGCCATGCAGTATACCTGCATCTACTATGTATAGGTACCATGTCTACCAGAGAGCATTTGCTCACCCTCCCAAAACAACAAAAAAAAAATTACCCAAGACTTGTCTGAAAAAGAAAAAGCAGCTTTACAGTGGAGAAGAACATGTTCTTGTGACAATCAGAAATACAGGAACCATGAAAAAGTCTTTGTGACAGATGTTGGTTGAAACTACACAGCAAATACAGTGAATCCACTGCATTTTGCTACATTCTCAGTCACCATAGATGCTATGAASATCACTGTTATGGCTGTGTGTATTCTCCTGAATGCAGCAAATCAGCAGCTTCATCTGTACTCCAAAACTCTTTTCCCTCATT
Source organism: Rhea americana (assembly GCF_003343005.1). Lineage (NCBI taxonomy): Eukaryota > Metazoa > Chordata > Aves > Rheiformes > Rheidae > Rhea > Rhea americana. The sequence goes on from NW_028186745.1 coordinate 874,013, forward strand.
TCTCTCCTATCTCTGCAGGAAGGGAAGTATCCTGTCCCCCAGTGAGAGACTAAACTGAAAGGAAGTTAGAAAAGAGGAATTATCCTCTCTTCTTCAGTGCTGCTGTTATCAAATTGCTTGTTACAAGAAATTACACCCCCTACTAAGCCATTATGTTTACTTAGTCAGAAGCCAGTACATGGAATGATTTAGTGATTCAGCAACGGAGGTAGCATTTTTAACATGCGCTGCAGTGCAGTGGTACGGGAACTCTGGTATCTCCTCACATTACATGAGTGATAAAGCCTTTACCTACAGTGAGTGAAAAAATCAGTACAGCCACAGACTGTCTGTGCTACCCACATTTACGAGCACAGAAGTTATCTGAGACAGGCACAAACAGCATTTCCATACTGTCAAAGAAATTCTAACCAACAGTAGCTGAATGCAGAATGGTGCATTGGACTGTATTTGACTTTCCTACATCAGAAGCTGAGATATGTTGTTCCTCAAAGAGGCACCAACCACCATCTGTACTGTTGGATGCATGAGGCACAGCAGCAGGAGCAGGAACGGCACTGCTGCCTCTTACACATCTGTCAAGAGGCCACAGCTCTCACCTCCTAGCTCAGTGCTGGCACTGACTATAAACCACAATGTGCAGAACCCTGATCTAATGTACCCAGCTTTGACACTCAAAGAAAAAAAGAGCTACAGTTCATATATGCACTGCTTAAAGAACTGCAATTTTATGTATCCTGAGTTCATTCACATSGGGGTTTGAAATAACATTCAAAACTAAAACAGTATCACTAGGTAGCCACCAAAATATACCCCACATCCACAGTTTTCTTTTGTATCTTTTATCTTCCCTGAGGCCTACAGCTATATACAAATCTATGACATATCTGTGACWTGGAAAGAAAGAGCAGCAGTGCCGCCAAGAAATAAAATGGTGTAAAGGCCTTAAAAAGGCGTATCATATCAAGAACATTTAACAAATAGAACTTACCTTGTTTAGAATGTAACAGMCACCTCATCTCTTTTCCTTTTTTAACTAAAGCATCCTGGTTCCAGAATGCCATATACGGGAGCAAGAAAAACCAGCTTCACCTCTCAACAATCTGTTTGCGCAACATGCACACGCCCCGGTAACCAAACTAACTGCCAGCAGGTACTGAAGCACCAGGAAATGCTCATTGCACAGAATCATTAAGTTTGCAAGGCAAGGAAGAGTGACTCTTCCTTATTTGGCAAACTTTGAAGTCAAATGTGAAGAAAAGAAAATGAAATTTGCTTGAATGTGAACTCAGTTAATGGCACATGAATTAATCCRACCGAAAGCTCTAGTTGGTATTATATGGCAAGTAGTAAGCAAACAAATTCCTTTTGTCCAAAAGACTAAGAACAAACTTCAGAGACCTTTAGCTATAACAGCTGGAAGAACTGCAAACTGGCAAGTCATACACTGCATCATAGAAAGGGCCACATGTAAGTGACAGCAGTATTGTCTGACAAGGCATTAAAAGCACTGAACACCATCAAAAAAATTTATGTTAGTGCACTAGGATAAACATAAGCTCAGAGAAATTCTGAAACATCTGACTTTTTAAGTCTCAACCTCTGTAAGCCAAGTAACATAAGTGTGTTTGACTGTTATAAGTGTGAGGAGTAATAAGAAACTCATATTCATCAATCAAACAAAACCAATGGATTTAGAAGTAGTTCATTTTTTAGGTCAGGCACAATTCCATTCCTCTTACAACGTCTTGGCAAAGCTTGTACCTACAAGACTGCTGCTTTTTCTCCAACCACAGTCAATGCCTTCAGGCTACATCTGGTTTCTAGCACTAGTATAATGAAATTTCAAAACCAGAATCATAAACATATACAGATTAAAGTAATAATGTTAATGCTCATTAAGAAGTATTTGACCTTATGGTGGAAGAAAGCAGTAAATGAATATGCCCAACTTGAACAATAGGAGAGCTACGACTAAGCTCAGTACTTCCAGGTATTCATTCTCTTTGTCAAATCACATTACTACTACCGATATCCCTATGCTTATTTTTAAGCCCCTATAAAATCTTTAAGCAACATGAAAAAGCATTTCAACCTAACACCTTCTGTTTGCTTGTTGTAGAAATTTAGACTGACCGTACTACTAAAATGTTCAGATTACACAGAGCATGTAACAGCTATACACACCTGCCCAACTAAAAAGTCCTGCAAAATACAGCACATGGTTGTTGCCTAACAACTTTAAAATACACTGTGCCAGGAGAAAGGCAGCAAGCACATACACAGCAGAGCAAGGGCAGAATAGACCGAATGGTTCAGAGTACAAAAGATGGCATGTGCTTGTGAACACATGCCCACGCTCCCCAAAGAAGCTATGAAACAACAGAACAAAAGAGAATTTAACCTCTTAAATGAAGCTTGGAATAAACCTCTAACAATCTTCTCTATACTACACTGCTTTAGTTATTTACAAGTAAAACATAAGGAGGAGGAAGAATGACACAACAGGGTGGCAATGTTTCTCCTTTGCTTCGCTCATCAATGACTAAATAGGGTTCACTTTCCTGGCTGAGTATTTAATCAGAAGAGACAATACCTCTTAGGGCAAGAATGGAAATAAAATTCAGTGCGTCAGCTTGCAAGATTAAACAAAAAATAAACAGATCAGAACCAAGGAATGAAGGCAAGAAAAATACTCTTGCCATTAAACAAAAAAAATCTGTGCAATGTTAAATCACCCATGAAAAAATGACTTAGGGCTTGAGTCACTTCTGTCTTATCACTTATTCACAGCATGTATGAAGGCAGTGTTCATATAGCACTGAACTTTACCATACTGTATTTATGTTATTCCTTATATCTCTCTACTTTTGTGATGGAAGAAAAGCAGTGAATTGAGGTCGAGAATGGAACAGATCTGCATAAAGCTATAAAACAAACTGTAATGTGCACCTTACAYACGCTCTGTCTGATAGTTGGATATGCTAAATAAATTTTACTAAGACTCATAGTTAAGGAATTTAACTATGACTAAATGAAGAAAGTTTATCAACTGTTTGCTTCTGAGAGTTTATAACACCCTTTTCCCACATTAAAATATTAAAATACTCCCAATTAAAATYGGGAGTAAGAAACCATTTCCTGATATTAAGTTCTCTTAGAAACASACACATATAATACAAGCAAATTTCTTAACACTTCTTTCTAGCTGTTAGCATTTCCTATAACATATCCCCACAACTATGAAACATAATGAGCTTAGAAGAAGTTAAATTAATAGATAGGAAATGATTGCATCTGACACCAGAATGCATGATACATGGGATAGGAATGAACACCAAGCACACCTGAAAGCCACCACAATTTTCGTTATTGGTTAGCAGCTGCTGCTCCATGGCCTTGYGATGACTTACCTACATCCTTCCTCCCCTTTACTCCCCTCTCTCCTGTTCACTGGGATTTCAATCTGCTCTGGGAAGCAACTATAACTTGCCACTGTACACGAAATCTCTTTGGGGCAGTGATCTGTACTATGGCATTAATACAGAAAGCTTTATTTGATACTAAGTACAAAATATATGGTAAAACAARAGGATTACTTTCATTACTTAACAAGATACTCTGACAAAAAAGCATCTTGCATTCCTTCCACAGGAAATGCTGTGGACTCATCTGATTAYTTCCTGAGAGAAAAGTTTCTCATCAGACAATGCCAATAAGCAAATTGCACAGAAACCATCAGGAGTCTTCAAAATTTTCAACAAAAACTTGTTTGTAAATCGTATAAACAGTTTTTACTAACTCAGTGAATTAAGAGTAGCCCAAAGAAGCTGCTTTGACTTTATCAAACAAAATGTTTTATTTTGCAGATCAGCTCTTAACTACCAACCCGAGGTTTAGTCCACATGATAGAATTCCATCACTGAATTTGCTTTCTTCATGACTGAAGAAAACCAAAATTATCTCCTTGTAAAAGCGCTGGAGAAAGAGTGTTGAGGAGCTACAGCCAGGCTGCAGAGTCAGAGAAACCCCTTCAGGTGTTCTTGGGGAAAAACAAAACCAATCAACTAAAAACCTTCAACTATTTCTTGATCTGAGTGTCCAGCCACAGATGTTGTGCTGTCAGAATAGGACCTTGAGTAAGAATGTTTTGAATGTTGAAACTGGTACTGGAGGTGTGGAGGGAATAAAAATCCAATCCTCACATATTCCATCTTCTTTTCTAAGTGCTCATCTGCCTTTCTGTGAGGTCAGCACGGTATAGTAATATTCTTAATACCCACTAGACATTATAATAACATTTTATTTATTTGGCAAAGCAACTGCATCTAGGTTTTAATGAAAAGAAATAAGCTTTAGTTTCACGCAGACCAAAAGGTGTACKGAACATGATTATCCATTACATGCATTAGGTCTACAGATGTGTGAAAAATCTTGGGGGGATTAATCTCTCATTTACTCCAACCTACTCGTTCCAGCCTTACTCTATAYGCAATGGAGTAAAATAGGCATTTCTAGGGCATGACTCATCTCATCTTCACATGGACATTTAAAAAAGGTCAGAGGAGTTCCTCTCTCCACCAACTGCGAAGGGGGTTGGTGCATGACTACCTCAAAYGCAGGCTTACAAAACATGTGAGCAAATGCATCCTGCCCCTCATTTGCAGTGTAAAACATTAATGGACTGATCAAAAGAAACTTATCGAGAAACCTACCAGAGGATATGAACAGTTTATCAGGAAGCGGAATAAGCTTAGAGAGTGTGTGCTTTGTTTTTCATAAATGACACAATGCTTCTCTGTACAAAGAGTAAATACATCTAACAAGTCACTTAACAAGTCTTGCCATCCAATGCATCAGTGCATCGTTCCATTGTGTCTACATCAAACTAGCATAGCGAGAAATCTGCATTTGTAAGCATATCAGTTTCCAGAACTCTTGGGGCAGCCAGGAAAGAAAAACATAGCTAGAAAATCTAATCTCATTTTCACAGGTTACACTGCTCTCAGTCTGAAAACTGGGTTGTGCATCAGCCATCAGATTCCCAAGGATCACTTTGAATGGGGCAGGTGAAGTGACAGAATACATGGAGGTCTTACTCTGCTTCACAAACTGAGATTTGAAACATATGCCCAGCCAAGATAGCTCAAAGTAATAGCACAAGGTCTTTGTGAAGCACCCACATATATCATCTGTGCCTGAGGACCAGAGCTTAGACCAACAGGAAAAGCAAGAATTACACACTACCAGCATATCTTCTGGGAGCCTCATGCRTCTTCAGCAAAAGGCAATATTGTCTGCCCAGCAGAAGCATATACAGGATCAGCATCCTTTTCCATACACTGCATAACAAAGAAAAGTGAAAGATTCTCCTCCAAAAATACTGTTTATCAAGTGGGGCAGTTGAGGTGGTTTTTGCCATCTTCAAACTCTTCACCTACTCTGCAGCCCATCCAGCGCTTCAGTGGCATCTCTCTTTAGAAAAAGGCATGCAGCTAAGTTGCAAGTGCTGAACAGACTGCCAGGCTTCWGTCTATTTCGCACAGGAAGCAACAGCAGATGTTCAGCAGCACATCATTCAACTGTGGCTAGCAAGCTGCAGCCAAACATACRGCTAGAGGAGTAAATTCAAAGCTGCACAATGGATCACTCTAGGAAGTGCCCAAAACTAGAAGGAAGTAGATGTAATTCCTGGAGATGTCTTCATAGGACATGACAGATTGCTCCTGCAGAACTACCTTATGACACCTGGGGTCTCAAAAGTCTTTGTTAGTATATGAAGTCTTTAAAGGTAAAGGCCACCTAATGTACCCTACACTATGATACTTTATTCTATCTATAGAAAAAGAATCACAGCTCTCTCTTTTATCTTCTAGCCATGACCTTTCAAGGCAATTCAATAATCTAATTCCAGTGGGTGCTGTTATAAGCAATAAGGCACAGATAAGGCACAGAAGTTCAAGAAGCAGCTCCTACTCTGTGACAGTTGAACAAAGTCATTATTCTTCACTTCAAATTTCATTTACCACCATATTCTTTACTTCTATCCCTTTTGCTAGCTAAACACCTAATGCCAAAGGAACTACAAGCAACAGAGTTCAAGAATCTGGAAATCGATTTCCAGAGTTTCTACCTGTTGCAGAGCTACTATTCTAAAGTCTGGGAAAAGCCAGAGGGGGCCATAGATACCRCACTACTGGAATGCTAGCTTTTGGGTAAAACAGTAAGAGAAAAATTATTCAAGGAAAAARACAGTACAGAGCTGAGCTCACAGGATATAAATCATAACTTGACCCCATCCACAAAGACTGTCACAACTTTTCCAGGGATCAAATGCTGCATACCCATATTACATAGCTGAGCATTTTTCCTTACAGGTAGTGACAGCTCTTTTCACACATCATGTGCAGCAACTAGTTTAAGTTTGATGGATGCCCTCAGGGAGTATATGAGTGATAAAGGACATTTTTAGCTTGGGACTATTGAAAGGTTAGTAAGATTTATCTATCCAATCAATGTATAAAAGCACTCACACTGACTTACTCATGCTGAGATTTGGAATACGTTTTGTTTTGTTATTTTCTTCACATTTATTAAAGCATCAGCTTGCTGCTACAGGCAGCTCATGTTCTTTAGCCTAGCACACACTCTCAAAATGATTCATGTATGCACCTTATCTAGCACAGACTGGCTTATCGTCTAAGAAAAGTTTGAAAGAATGCCTCTCTGCATGTTAAACACAGATGGTAGGGCAGGAGAAAAGGACAGAAATTTGTCCACAATTTTTTCTAATATTAAATCCATTCCAATGGTAAGCAAACCATCCTCATTATCAAATGCTGCTCTAAGTTTGCACATGTAGACCACTGGCTACTGATGACCCGCCCGGATGCAATCCTGTCTAATGTGCTCTAGGTGACCCTGCTTGAGCAAGAGGGGGTGTGGGGGGTGTTGGACTAGATGATCTCCAGAGGTCCCTTCCAACCTCAACCATTCTGTGTTAACAATTAGGGTCCTCTCAAAGACTGTAGAGCAAGAACCCAGATTGGAGGTCTTCTATCTTACAATAGAAGAATGAAAAATTTTACTGCTAAGGCCTCCCAAGCAAAGATACTCCTTTTTAAATCACTATTACTACAAATCAGCCTGCTCAGATACACACCCCTTCCTCTTTAAACAAAGCTCCTAAAGCAATGTTTCCAGAAAACAGAATAAATAAAAACAAACAAAAGAAGATGTCTTGATATTCACACTTTCTGATATCCCAAGTTAATACTTCCTAATAACTCATCTCTGACTTCATCACTTGTGAATGTCACTATTATTCTAATCCTAAGCAATTAAGTGTCTGTGTGTATGTCTCTGTATGTCATAGGATTCCTGTCCTGTTCAATACACAAAAGACAATGTCATAGCAGCTGCTCAAAATTTCTTTCTAGTTTCATCATTCAGCATATAGCTCATGTCTTATTTATAGTACATACTCTAACTCCTGAATACAGAATTAGTAGAGGTCTCAAGTTTTTCTATCACACTTTTAAATGTGCATCTGAGTACCTTACAACATTGATCTACATAGTACTCCTAAGTATTAATCTTAATTTTCAGATAGAAAAGTAAAATCCTTTAAGCTAATGACAACAATTGCACAATGATGGGAGAAAAGTGAAGAAAAAGGAAGGGATGGGAGAGAACCACTTCAGYAACTGAATGTATCTCAGCGATTGGACACTTACGTTACAGACAGTCTGACTCTTTAAAATCATATGATACTATCAGTCCTCATCATATTTGAAGAGAATTACAGATTCTCAGCACCTCTGAATGTCAGGTTCTGAARAATAACATTATTCTGAACTTAATCTTGTTACAGAAAACACAAACCCTTCAGTCATTCTCCCCTTTTCCCTGCAAAGAGTACACCAAGCTCTCCAAAAAGCCCCAAATATCTTGTTGTAGAAAAAGAAGTATTTTTCCATTACACATTTACATATACATACACCACTGTGGAATTGAAGAGCAATGGTTCTCTTTGATACAAGGTGATAATGATGCAGATAAACTGGAAAAACAGTTATAAGCAACATGATTATGTCTTTATATTCCAATTCAACACAGCACCTGAGATCTACTGGAAATCTGAAACTGTTCTCTGAAGCACTTGTTCAAAAGTAGCATATTATTGTAAAACTAATCACTTCCAAAAACAGAAYAGCAAGAGACACTAAGAAAGCCAGTCCCCCAAATTAATGGGTTTTCCAGCTGTTACATGACATCWTCTTGTAAGATATTAAGGGATACATATTTCTATAAGCTTTTTTCAATAAGTTTTTTTAAAAAAGATGCAAAAATAAGAATCAAAATGAAGTTAGAACTAAATATTTAATAAGGATGTAAAATATWCATAATGGGGTAGTAAATTCCAGCTAACAACACACTCTGCAGTTTTGTTTGAAAGCAAAAAATATAACAGAAACTAACATAAATATATAACATAGTTTTGTCTTTGCCACACACTACCTACTGAATGAAAAGCACAGCCTGACAAGAACAGACCTCYGACTATTAAAACAATCTTTTATACAGAAAAGATGAAACTCCTCCAATTAATCAACTTTTGAGGACTATATTTARTAAATAAATAAATAAATAAATAAATCTTTTATTTCCTAACTACTTCAAATGCAACCCAAAAAACAAACCAAAACTAGCAACAGCAGAAGCTTGCTTGCTTCCTTTTATGAACCTTCACTCTTTCTGTAGCAGTAATTCAAGCTTAAATATTTCTTTAAAATGTTATCTGAAGATGACATCATCTTTAGCACTTTCATCTACTACTAAGAAAACTGCAAAATTTTCCTGTAGTAGTTCAGATCACTAGGAAGGCCAATTCCTTCCTAAACTCCAACAACTTCCAACTCCTAAATAATGAGTCCTAGAACTTCATTTGTATTTAAGACCTTCCTCCCTCCACTTTCTCATATCTTAAATTTATAGAAAAATTACCTGTAACAGCACTCAATATTCTCTTGAAAATACAAGTACTTTGCATTTCAAAATAATACAGAATGGCAGATGGAAGAACTTTCTAATTTAATTTAGTATTGTTTAGCAGCCTGTTTGATCATGCAACTCTGCAGTGCAGCTATGCCATTCCATAGGTCAAACACAGTATGAATTCAAACATTTGCAAAGAGACCACAGGATGCAGAGTTGTTTGCATATAACATCCTCAGTAAGGTTTCCTGCCATAAGGAAACATGTGGTGTTCAAGCAGGGAACACCACTCTATTAAATAAAAAAAAGTTCGGCTTTTCTTGAATTAAATTAGAGCTCACTTTCTGTGGAACATGGCAGGGAGAGGATGGAAGAGAAAAGGGTGCAGGCTGAAATGCATCTTCCTATGAAAAGAATATCATCTTTCAATTTTTTAATTTTATGACCAAGAAATGATAAATCGACTTTAATATATTTTGTCTACACTGTCCAGTAAATTTGGTAAACAGATACATTTAAAGGTTAATTATACTGCAATAATAAACACTAATCCATGGAAAATAACTGGATTGTTTCTCCCTACTAAGTTGTTGAACTTTGTTAGCCATACACTGAAAGACTGAGTACACAAAGATACTAAAGCTCAAAAAGAACCACTTCTAACTTGCCAAACCATCCAAAAAAAMCCCCAAATCTCATCCCTAAGATTCATTCAGTTCCCATCATATACTCCCTTACAGTTACGTTTCCTTTGCAGCATGGCGAGTGCTTTCCCTCAGTTTGTGGACTCACACAAAAAATATGGCTGATGAGGTATCACACGTCTGGCAGACAAGATGATAGGGGCAAACTAAAATCCACTGTGATACGTTGCAATTTGGCATGTCTCCTGACTGTAATCTGCTAAAAAGCATAATCCTAAATTGTAATTTAGGGGTGCAGATCCAGTCCTTTCAAATGACCCGACATGCACAGGAAGCGTCCATCACATGCCTCTATACACAAAAGTGCATTCTCCTGACATAATTCAACAGATAAAGTCTGTACAGGGATGAGAAAGCAAAGGTCTCATGACGATCTGGGCCAAGGACACGTTGCCTTCATTCAAGCAAAACTTGATTTGTTTCACTGGGCCAGACTGCAAGACAAGCATCTCTTTAAGGACAGCAGACTGACCAAGCAGAAGCTGTTTCTGGGAAATCACTAAGGAGCTAAATGGGAGATGATCTCACCCGTGCGCTATGCCCATCACTGTTTGTGAAGGGAGTAAGCTACTGAAAAATATTTTGTTTAAATACAAAAAAGCACAGTTTTTTATGCAGTTCAAGTGTTTGCAAACAGGGAAGTTCATGAAGGCCAACTGGGAGAGGTGCAGTTAGATTTCCAGGTTTCTAGGGGTGGACTCCAACTGATTYAATAATGAATATTTTCACTCTGGATATACTGAGTCCAGGCCTTACTGCTGTTGTGAACCACCTGACAAGAGGAGTATTCATGAATTATTGTGGAGACAAAGAAAGCAGAAGCATCTGAATGCTTTAAGACACTGGAAAATATCCTTCAACCCAGAAAAGTAAATGAGAAATCAGGATTAAATGATCACTTAATTGTTAGACAAAGATTACTCAGCATTATTCCCTTTCTGTTCTGCTGGTGAATTGGGTAAGTAGGACTCAGACTGTCAAAATCAGCAGARCACTGGGGAACGGATTACTAATCCTATATGCAATTACTTATAGAATACAAGAAAAACAAGAAACTGWTCTCCAAATTCATCCATAAAGTCACCTCCTCTGAAAGCTGACATCTCRCTTACATAGAGCTCTCTACAATTTTCATCAGTTTTTCAAATATTCTCTTTTCCTGTAGTATCAGACATTAGTATCACTTAAAGGCATTTAAGGATAAGACAGGTTCAATATTACATGCCTCTCTGTAATACTTCAATCAAATTGTGCTTGCTCAGTAATTTATTATAGAAACTTCTAACACAAAAATTCTATCTATGTAATTTCCATGCAAATTATCTTTAAATCCCTAATTCTTGAGATGCTTGTTAAACCTCTTTGTTCTATTATACACTGCCATGTAAATCATCAGTTCGGCACTGCCGAACATTCACTGGAGAATCTCCAACACTATGTAAAAATACGAAAAGCAGTAATCCTCTGACTAGAACTGTAGCCAGCTATTATGAAGAAACTGTTTTCACCACACGAAAACCACATTTAGTCTCTTATATTCTCTATACATCAATTCCCACAAATATAGTAAGGACTCCTTGTCTTACTTGAAGGGGCTATTTCAAGGAAAAAAAATCACCRACGATTGCAAGGATCCCTGACATTATGGGTATAACAGACATTTCATTAAAATTTACACATTATTTCATATTGCTTAAGTTCCCCATCTACCTTATGTGGCTTTCAAAGTCATATTTCTTGTTTTGCATATATCCCTAGACGGACTAGGAAGCCTCCCCATTGAAGACTAATCTATTATTTCATTATAAAAGATTATTTTTTCTAACTACTTTGCCAAGTTATGTACCAGAAATGGAGATTGCCATGTTTCTCACACTGAGTTTTTGGAAAATACTACAGCTCAGTTTCTGATTAGGAACAGTCATAAGGAACACTAAGAAGGAAGGAACAGTGTGTTGCTCCTATTTTGTCATACATGTAAATTTCCATTTTGAGAAGTTCATATACATGTCACAGGACAGGAACTTCAAACTTAACCAGGATGAGGGGATTTTTTGTCAGGGAATATTTTTTTGCTGACTCTGTTAAAATTAATATAGTTAAAATCAGATTTTAAGCTTGCAAAGGAACATGTAATAGCTTACACAAATTTGATAAAGACTTGCTAGAGCTACCAAGTACATGAAGACAGAAATTTTCTGTGTGTCAAATTTATGCTGATTTGCTGGGGGGGGGGTGAAAAAAAACTCAAAATAAAGTAAGTATCAAATGAAAAAACATCCTATGTATGAGACATACTGGGCAACCTGATCCATAAGCATTGCTATTTATGCCGCTTAGCATACAAATCAATTATTTCATCTGTTTTCACCCTTACCAAAAGAAAGATCTTTCAAGAACTATCCATAAACATGACTAGGTAATCACTTAGGCAATCAAAGTCAAGTTTCTGAAACAACTGAAATTCTATTTTTTTAGTAAAAAGAAGGAGCCCYAAACACCAAAACAAATAACTCATATAACAACATTCTTGACCAAATAAAAATTATAAGTATGTTTTAAAAGGGATTAGATGGGCAGAGTCAGAGAGGCACTGAAACCTTAGATTGCCATCTGCCCTGGAGTATGAACTTAGAAACAGTTCCACTCAGGAAGTTTCCCAAAGCATAAAGAGCCTGCTTTGTTTTTCAGACTTCTCCTATCGGGTCTGTTAAATGCAACAGTCCAGGTGGAAAATTAACTGAGAAAGAACAGGGGCAGTGGTTGCCAGTAGCTAGGGAGCTTTGGAGGATTTGGCGGAGGGGATTCATACTTTCCCTTCTTTCTTATGTTTTTTCATAGTCAGACTCAAAAACACTGGCATGGCTGGATCTTCCTTCTGACCTAATACAATCATTCTTCYGCTTTGCTCTCAAGAACATGAAAATCTGGACTAGTATTGGTCATGAAACCTCACTGCAAAAGGTGGTCAACACCTGTAAGCCTTAAAYGCTATTCGACTATTTTCAGCTTGCTTGACTGCTTTCCTTCAGTGAGTGGTTAACTTAGTTTTTTGTTTTGKTTTGGTTTGGTTTTTTGTCACAGCTTTTTTTTCTGTGATGCCTCTAGACCTTCAGTCTAGTTTTTCTAGTCTTTTAGACTGTGGAACATGAAACATGTATTTCAGTACAGCAGTCCCACTGTCCTTTGTATCAATTAGGCATATAAATAACACAAGTAATGTAAATGGAAAAGAACTGTGAAAAGCTATTGCATGGTAGATTGAGAAAGTGAATCTAAGGGTGAAATAATCAGAGCTGAAAAAATTCTCTGGTTTTGCTAGAGCTTGAAGTGAATATTTTCTTCAGATTTCAATCATCGCAATAATCATTCAAWGCAAACTCCCCCAAGAATAAAAATCTATCCCAAATAAAAATGTTTATTGGTTTCAGTATGGATTTTGTTCCAATCTAGAACTTTCACAAACCTTGGAAAGCCAACTTTTTCAAGCTTGTCTCTAAAACTGACCTCTCCTTAACTCCCTCCCATCGTTTTCAATGACTTAAGTTTTGATAGAAGCATTTGACAAATGAGAGTTCAGCCATCAACTTCCAACAGTTTTCCAGACGTACAAGGGCGTGTATGCATGTGTGTGTGCGCACATGTGCACGAGAGCAAATCACACACACCAAATCACAGAATCATGGAATGGAGGTTGGAAGGGATGATCTGGAGATCATCTAGTCCAACCCCCTGTTCAAGCATGGTCACCTAAAGCTCATTGCAGAGGGTCATGTCCAGGTGGGTTTTGAGTATCTACAGAKAAGGAGWCTCCACAGCCTTTCTGGGCAACCTGTACCAGAGCTCCATCAACTTACACTAAAGAAGTTTTTCCTCATATTCAGATGGAAYTTCCTGTGTTTCAGTTTGTATCCATTGCCTYGTGCCTTGTCACTTTGCACCAGYTGAAGAGTCTGGCCCCACCCTCTCGACCACCCTCCAATAAGGTATTTGTAGACATTAAAAAGATTCCCCTCTTTTCTTCTGTTCTCCAAGCTAAACAGGCTGAGCTCTTGCAGTCTTTCCTCATAGGGGAGATGCTCCAGCCCTCTCATCATCTTAGTAGCCCTACACTGAACTTGCTCCAGTAGTGGCATCTTTCTCTCTTGTACTGGGGAGCCCAGAACTGGACACAACACTCCAGGTGTGGCCTCACAAGGGCTGAGGAGAGGGGCAGGATCACCTCTCTCAACCTGGTAGCAATGCTCTTCCTAATACAGCACAGGTTACCATTGGCATATCTTGGCCACGAGGGCACACTGCTGGCTCACGGTCAACTTGTCATCCTCCAGCACTCCGAGGCCCTTCTCTGCAGAGCTGCTTTCCAGCAGGTCAGCCCCCAGCCTGTACTGGTGCATGGGGTTATTCCTCCACAGGTGCAGGACCCTGCACTTGTCCCCGTTGAACTTCACRAGGTTCCTCCCAACTCTCCAGGCTGTTGAGGTCTCTCTGAATGGCAGCAGAAACATTTGGTGTATCAGCCACTCCTCCCAGTTTGGTATTCTCAGAAAACTTGCTGAGGAGCTACTCTGTCCCTTCATCCAGGTCACTGATGAGAAAGTTGAAGACGACTGGCTGCAGTACTTAGCCCTGGGGGACACGGTTAGCTACAGGTCTCCATCTAGACTGTGTGCCACTGAAGACAACAYTCTGAGCTCTGCCTTTCAGCCAGTTCTCAATCCACTTCACTGTCCACTCACCTGGCTTGCCTAGCAGGATGTTATGGGAGATAGTGTTGAAAGCTTTGCTGAAGTCAAGGCAGACAGCATTAGCTGCTCTACCTGTTAYCTATGTAGCCAGTCATTCCATCATATTCATCCATTCTATCAGATTGGTTAAGCAGGATTTCCCCTTGGTGAATCCATGCAGACTATTCCTAATCACCTTCTTTTCCTCCACATGCTTGGAGATGACATCCAGGATGAGCTGCTCCATCACCTTTCCAGGGATGGWTGTGAGGCTGACTGGCCTAYAGTTCCCTAGGTCCTCCTTCTTGCCATTTTGGAAGGCTAGAGTGATGTCAGCCTTCTTCCAGTCCTCAGACATTTCTCCTGTTCTCCACGTCTTTTCAAAGATGATAGAGAGTAGCCTAACAATAACATCCACCAGCTCCCYCAACACTCATGGRTGCATTCCACCAAAGCCCATGGGCTTGTAGGTGTTAAGTTTGCCTAAATGATCTCTAGTCTGAWTCTCTTCAACAAAGGGAAAGTCATTCTCTAGACTCTCTCTTGTCTCCAGGGTCTGGGATTAAATAACCATTTAAGACAATATCCTGATTTAATCATTAAAGTCAATATCCTRAAGAACACTAAAAGGACTTCTAATACCCATGGTCTTTCAAGCCCAGACAATTCTTCATGAGAACAGAGAGCCCAGTTTAARTTGCTTTAAATACAGAGCATTTGGGTCCTCAAGTACTCAAATAGTATAAACTGATACTTTGCTTCTGTTGAAGCAAACAAAGAAATACCATTATACTGTTTGGTATCAACAGGTGGTATGTTTCCACTCTGTTCTTGGTTTCTGTAAAATCCAACACTTTAATACAATGTTTTTTTTACAAYGCTTAGAGAAAGAAAATGCCCCAGGGAGCCACAGAGTTGCAATAAATAATCATGCTCCCTAAGCACATTAAAGCATACTCTTCATCTGCCAAAAACCACTAGAGATCTTTCCAGACAAAATCCACCAAAAAGTAGAATTGGTAGAAATTCAGTTTATTTCTAAGGAATTCTATGTTCATTACTGATCATTACTGCTCAGATATGTTTCTATATACTGTCTCATGCTGGCCTTTTATTTACATTTCTTTATATGATAGGGTTTCAAAACATATCTGTTGGAAAAGTCAGTCTCTACTACTGAAGATCTTATTACTGCAGTGCAGCAAAAACCAGTAGCAGGAAGCCAAAACTATGTTGTTTCTTTATGAACCAACATCCTTGAATTCCAAAAGGTACTAACAAAAGATGGAGCAGTAACAAATCAGATGGATCGCCACTGTGGGATTCCTTAAATACTAACAGAAAAGTTGATATTACTAACAGTCAATTAACCTTCCTGATATTTACTAACAGTCAACCAAGTTCCCTTAATTTAACAATATAGAAATTTTTGTAGTACAAAAATGATTGGTAGCTCAGAAGTTCAGAAACATTTTCTTGGATGCCAACTCTTACCAAAAGCATGTTAGATTAAATCTTCCTCCTTTAAGAAGATTTCTAGGGAGTCACACCCATTTTTTTCCTCTAACCTATCCATAGTCACTGGTAAACAAAAAGAATAGGAATATCATACAATAGTGAGTATTTAATACTAGCAATATTTTCYACTGCTATTTTAAGATATTAAGATTTCAACATGGCAACTTTTTGTCTTTATGCTGCATAGCTTTTAAAACAGACAAGCTACTTAGGGTACAAATTCCTTTGAAACTGAATAGAGAAATCCACTGTRAGGCAGAAAGAAACACTTTCTAAACCACAAAATGCAGCAGACTTAATTGTCATTAGCCTCCTGCTTGTTTTCCCCGTTGAGACATGAGATTGCATAATCCTTCTGCTGCTACTTTTTTGCCTAAAAACTGCTGTTCAGGTATTAGTGTTACACCAAAGGAAAATGTGTCTCACCCCTCACATTCCCATAAAAAGATGCCAAAACTATTCATCCCCAGGAACCTACATACATTACATATTTAAGACTTTATATATGTATTTTTGCTATTTTCCTCCCAAATATACTGTTCAAATACCCACCTGTGTTACTGAAAGAAGAATGGCTTGCTACATGTTTTATACTTTACGATTTGAAGGTCTTGACTTTTCTCCCCAAAACAACAACAAATGGAAAGATAACAATGGAGAATATTACATGCACAGCAAGCCTCAAGAATATTTGCAGTAATGAAAACTTTYAGCCTTCTCTCACATAATTTATATGCTCATAATTTAATATGACTTCACTGCTGTCCTCAGGCATAAACTCTGTCTGCAGACATATTTGCATAGTTATCTAACAAAAAAATCCATGTTTGAATTAACTAGAGAGCTTGCAACGTATATTAATATACACATTTTCATTCTCCTTGAATACAACTCCAGCTTCCATAGACTACAGTTAAAACCCTAATGTTGAGCGTCAGAGGTTTTCACTCTCTTGACTCATTTCACATTTGGGCTCTGCTTTCTCCAAAGTCAAAGTAATATGCATCAGCTACCCAGAAGCACACAACAGACCCAAGCATATTCTCTAYTATCAGGGAGCATCAGCATTTTCACCTGATGTAATGAGAAGACAGGAAGGGGATATTAGCATTCTGAAGCCAAGAGGGGAGAACAGCTTTGAACAGCTTTGCCATTCTTCCTCACTTCAGCTTGCACCTATGTAAGTGAAACGCAGCTCAGCTGTAACACCAGTGCAATGACAAGAGAAGCAGTTCCCTTCCCTGTCTTGTTATTGGGGATTTCAAGATTTGAATTTCCTACTAAAGAAAAAAAGAAAAATCATATCATAGCTCATCATAGCAGTCACATCAAGATTGTCATATRATAGCATGTTATCCTGCTCCTCTTACTATTCCTCTGTACCTCAAATGTTACAGTGAAAAACTGCTCTCACTCCCTCAATATTAACTAGAAAAGAAGGGTAAAAAGAGGTATTTTTGAGAATGTCAGAAGTAGTTTTAAATAAATACAAGTTAATATATGAGGTAAAGTCTACTTACAAGCAGGAATCAGAAGAACAGTATCAAGTCAACAGATAAGAAAATCAAATTCAGCTTTGACGGTTTGTAGCTTTTGATTACAGAAGAATAAAGAGCCATGTACCACACACAGGACGTGTACAAATTATTCCACCATGAGCAACCTGTTCTCTTTATTTTTTTTTAATCTATTCATGGAGTTTTTAAATTAAAGATCAGCCATTTGTGTATTAGCCATACAAATAAAGAACCCCAAACAAATTTGCAACAGAAACTATACTGTCTGATTGCTATCTTTTTGGTATCAAATGAAATAGGATGCTACCTAGATTTTCAGTTAAAAAACAGTTAGTGCTTTTCTAACATTATTTTCTATTCGAGTATAGGAAGAAAGGTCAGGCTAAGGGAATATGCTGTTTTTGATACCGTTACTCATTTTAACATGATATGCTACAGACACGTAGGGAATCATTTCAAACATACGAYAGATCAGTTCAGTGAAGGTAATAATGAAATGAATCCATCTATGGTAAAAGCTCCAACTCAGATCATCAATCTCATCAGAAGCTAATACGTGAATGAATGCACAGGTTCAATGAGAGAAAGCTAAAAGCTACAAAATGAGAACAAAAGCAGGCATGGGCCAGTAGGAAGAGTCTACATTTTCTCAGTAAGAGGACTTTCTGCCAGGTAATTCCAGTAAAGTAGTAGAAAGTCAAGATTCTTAAGTCAAGACGAGAAACCTCACAGCACTTTTTTCATTTTTACCCACAGAGCAAATCCTTCAGTCCTGAATTTGGGGACAGGAACAGTAACATTGGGAAGGCAGCATACTGTTTTAAAAACAGTTCTACACTACTGTCTTTGAACCCAAATTTTAATCTCATGTATAAAACGCCAAAAACACAAGATACTTCTAAATGATCCCTAGGCCTAACTCTGTTCTGAAAAGTGATGAACTTAAGAACAGTACTTTGTGACAAGTTTTACTACTGGCATGYTTTGTTACTCTTAATATAGGCAGGTAGATCATATCTGAGGTTCCTTATGTAAACAACTTTCAAAGCAAAAGCACGATTCTGTCCAGGCTTGTGCCTTTATTATATCTATACAATCTCACTGGAAGCTGAACAATGTGGACAATGAACACATTCTTTACACTGTTTCTTTCTCYTTGTTTTCTCGAAACTCAGTTTTACTCTAAAAAATGACAGTATTAGAACATGAGCAACAATCATCAGTATTATCTTCATTTAGCAGTGAAGTCAGTGAGAAGGCTTTTGCAAGTACCAACGGATAACGTATTCTATCAAGCCTAAATCGAGTGCTTAATTGCTTTTACTTCCAAATACAGTTTTTTGTATTTGGAAACACAGTGTGGCAAACTAACATTAAAAAATGCTTGCACAAAACTAATCAGAAATAAACTCAATTTCAATTCAGAATATCTTTGATATAAGCAGTATTATATTAAATATTTAAGCACTTAATTGAGAATGTACATTTACAAAACACTTCCCACAAATCATTTTGACACGTTTCTGCTCTTTTCCACAACAAATATGAAATGTCACCATTGAGGTCATGGTTCAAAATGATTTCATGACAAACTTGGAATTCYTGACAAATCAGAGAGCATTTCAAAAGAAATCCTTAGGAAAAGCTTTAATCAAGGAAGACCTATACCCTATCATGGATAACACTGTTTGAATAACGCCTTAGAAGATTATCACAATCATAACCAAACAAAGCACTGCCTGAAAACATTCAGAAAAACAGGAAATCCAAGCAAGATTATTTCCAGTGTGTAATGTTGATATCTCAAGTATTAATAGAATATGCATTTAAATTAACCTAAATGGCTTCCATTCAGGTTCTTTGCTGTTACCTAGAAAAGCCAGACAAACTTTCACTAACAAAAGCACAGAGTTATAAATATATCAAGAATACCATGGCTGGTAGAACTCTTCACATCCTAGGCTTCATACTCACTGCAGCACCAGCCAGATGACATCTGTGTTTGCACAGATTACTCATAGTTCTCCACCCTTCTTTGCAGGCATACCCATTTCACTGAAGGATATACATTCCTACCTTTAAACAGAAACAGAAAACACTGAGAAATCTATTCTTCTCATTTTGTTAGTTCTTATTCTTACCAAATAAACCATTATTCTCCAATACCTTTATCATTCTTTCCCCTAACCATATCCTGCTTGTCCATATCGTTCTGACAATGATGATTTCAAAACTATATAGTATTCTAAACAATAGTCCCATTAAATATTTAGTTATAATATTTTTATCTAGCTACTTTATTTTTTCCTCCACCATAATTTAACAATGGTAATAACAATGGAGAGAGCTCCAATCCAGATAAAGTTGCCAACAACTAATACACATTTTAACTACTGTATCACTAAGTATATATATAAAGCACAGGGACAGAAATACTCCTGGAGGTAAATATATACCTGCATTTAGTTCCACAGCATGACAAAGGTCAAGGAAATTATATTACAGTCAATAACTGTGAAAAATGTTACAGAAACAACAGCTACCATAGAAAAAGCTGTCAAAGGATGTGCATTCTGCAATACAACATATCACTGACAGCAGTCATATTGTAATGTCTTACTATTCATATTCAATGTAAAATCCAAGTATGTTTTCAACCTACTTGTTTCAAGAATACTCAGTTTCATTGTATTCATGTCTTTTGGATTACTTTACACAAGACAAAGATTTCCCTCCCCTTATCCCCCACATGAATCTCATGTGAACTCCTCTGTCCATGTTAACAGCATCTGTAACTTAGTAACTATTACTTCTTCTCTGAAGTTTACAATGTCATCGTATTTCATATCTGCAAAGGTTGCTAACATATTCCCTTTTCAAGTTTATCAGTGGAGCTGGTGAAATCAAAATTCCTCAAGAACTTGGATGCCTAAAATTAGGAAATGTGATGTAGATGTGGAAGCCTAAACAGCAGTAGCACAGCTCTTAGAAGGGCCGATGAGGAGACTCTTCCATTTTTTTAGTTAGGAGTTACGTGCAAGCATCTCCTCTCAAAAGCACACATTTTAAAATATGAACCGYGGGGATTAAGTAGTCTATCTTCTTTACAATTGCTTCTTCGAAGTTTACTGTATATCATACAGAACAATTCATATTAAGTCCACATGGAAAATATTAATAACTGAAGTGAATTAACTTGYAAGCACAGAACATGAAAGATACCTCTAAGGAGCATTAGCATTGTSTCTTTTCATTTAATAATTAGAGAAGCTGAACAGAAGGCAATTCTTACATATCAGATCTTTATATAATTGAAAATGTGTGTGATTTATGCTTCTCAGCCTTCTGAAATTACACATGTGTGTTGAAAGCACTTCTCATCGTTGGTCTACATATTATCTTAGGCATATAGTGTGAGAATGGGAATTCAATTCAGTATTTCCTCCATTTTTCTCTCCACAACTCATCAGACACTAGGGATTTTGTACAGCAACTTGGAGGAGGAAAAAGGTATTAGAAGTGATGTAAAGTACCTCCCTTCTCAGATCATACACATCTCTTCCACAGTTCTGCAGTGCCCTCAAAAATCAGGAAACAAGCTGAGATTCAACTTCATATACARTTGCTCAAAGAGTTATCAGCCCTGTTACACATAACTGCAAATGAGAAATACCAYCTCCAAATGAAAAATGGCTTGCTTTCAGATACTGCTTTCTCCTYAAAATTGGCCTAATAACAGAATTCTTAGAAACAACATTACTGTGGTCAWGGACATTTGCTTCTATGGTATTCAGGTAACACTCTGAAAGGTCAGTACCATACCTACAAAAAGCTATTCCTTCAAACACAGTCTCCCATAGCAAAAGGCTATGGTGAATGCAATTTCTCATTAAAAAAAGCTATGACAAGTTCAACTGGAAACAAGATACAGAGCAACTGCAAAGAGAAGTGACAAGTCAACAGTGAGGGCTACCCACAAAATATAAATATTCCAGAAACACATTTAAGTGAAGATGCAGAGCAAAGCGAAGAGAGAAGAGAAAAGAAGAGCTCATTTAAGGAGATTTCTGTTAACACTCATTTGTGGAATATAGTACAAACCATGATGGAGTTTTGTTTCATCACTGAAATCCACTGAAGTTTCTAAGCAACTCAAAAGCATACCATGGGAAATGTTACAGAAAAAGTAAAAAGGTGCAGATTAGAATAATTTAATTTAATTATAAAGGAACTCCAGTGCAGGCTGATGTAAACATCTGAACAGATGAGTTCAGCTTGTGAGCAACTGACTATGCTCTTGAAGCTGTGCCTTACTGTATTAAAAAGTACACAGAACTGGGCCACTCCATCATAGCCATGGTAGTCCAAGA
This sequence comes from Rhea americana, assembly GCF_003343005.1. Lineage (NCBI taxonomy): Eukaryota > Metazoa > Chordata > Aves > Rheiformes > Rheidae > Rhea > Rhea americana. Next base: position 895,846 of record NW_028186745.1, read on the forward strand.
TACAAGCTTAAATGGCTATTATGAACAGGAAAAAGATAGAAAGCTTTTTTCCTTTTTGCTTACAGAGGAAGATCAATGTATAACTTACATTTTGCTYCTCTAGTGAAGACCCTTATGACCATTTGCTGGACATATATGTCAATCATAACYGGCTTTTGCTTATACATATTTTGGAAAAATATTATGCAATTATTTTCCAAATAATGGACTCTGCCATATTTATAAATTTTATGTATATGTTTACATGACCCTGGACAGAAAGACAGAAAAACTACTCTAAAGATCCAAAAGTAGTATGCATTATCAGTTTCCTATGCCTACCCCCAAAATACTGTCCTACTACCACTCTTGAACTCCAAAGCAAGCATTTTTTCAAGCTTAATTCTTCCTGTCATTCTTACCTATTCCATTTTCTTATATTTCCAGGCTCTGGTAGAACACATCAGTTTCTTCATCTTTGGTGTCAAGAAAGTTTGATAAGAAGGCAGAGTAAACTTAGGCAAGGCAACAGCAATAAAGAACTGGGAAACAAACTGCTCAGTCACTTAGCAAACCTGCACTGCAGCTTCTTCAGCCCTTCACTCCATCAGCAGATTCCCTTCCTTCCTCCTCCAAAGCAGAATGTCTCACTAATAGACAGCAGTTAATCATCAGGTAGGCAATTCATCTCTGCCTTGATAAGGAGATTTGGAAGAGCAGAGAGCATTATGTAATAACAACATGTCTTGTAGATATACAAACCTGTAGATGACTATGATTTGCTGATCATGCTGCAAAATATTTAAAAAGATCATTTATACCTGCTGTTTTTCCACTCTAACAATACAGTGCCAACACAAAAAGGATTTTTCATAATAAGTTTTAAGTAAAGAATCATTCATCCATCCCAAAGAACTTAAGATTTCAATAACCATGAAATCTGTAAAATCCAAAATATGTTTGTAGTATCTCCTAAGGGTACATGCAGTGTAAGAGACAACTTAGAAATATTAATGTATTAAATTACTTAAAGTGTGCTTAAGCACACTAATATAGTATAGATATACCCCARCTCCAACCATACCTTACAAATACATCTGAGTACAGGTATGAACAACAATTCTCATTCCAACTGTCACCTTCCAAAGCTTCATTACAATCTCTTGGATGCAGAACAGAAGCATGGAGCCCCTGGATCTAATTGCATTTTGGGGATAATTTATAACAGAGACACACAGAAAAATATACAGCCAAAGGCTAATTAGCAAAATTATCAAGTCTTTTTACATTGAGAAAGTTGGAGGAGAGGAAGGAAGGAAGAAGAGTATATAGAGAGCATGCCTTGTGAGAGGACACAGTTTTCCTAATTATATGCCTGAAAAAGACAATAAGGATCCACTGTGTTCACCTGTTCCATCCTCTACACGTAGCTCACAAGATTTCCCCATACTAAGTCCTGTTAAAAATAAAGACCTCGTTTTACAAAAACATCCTCAGTTTAAAGTTTTATAAAAGTGATAAAAAAAATTGTTAGTCTAATAAATATTATTAAAAAAACTGCACTCTGTATAGTCTTAGCATGTCCAACTTCAAATTTCTACAGTGCATTTCTAGCTTAATTTAAGAGCCCACTATTCCCATCTTGACATTTCCAGACAAAGATCCAATTGCTATTGCAATTCTTTTGAACCTACTCAAGCCAACATATTCTCTGACAGACTATACAGTAATGGRACTTTTAAACCTTTGAATTAATGGRGTGGGCTGTGAGAATATAAACCTCTCGCCTGAAGTGCGGACAGCAAAACAATAACACTTGCACACCTCACAGCTAATTTTCCTGCTCCCGCTTGCTGCTCCTCTATCTCCTCAGCTTCACATAAGGGGCCCATCCCTGGCTGACTGCCCATCAAATTTCCCAAGTATTTCCAAAAATCACCAACCCTGGGGCACAGAATCCTCTAACTTGCCGTTTCTAGTGGTATGACTCCACACTTGGTTATTTTGAAAGGCATATTGGCTAGCTGCACTCTCTAACTACCAAGTAATCCAGACTACTCTGTAATCACTTACAAGTGATTCTCCCTCTCCATTATTTACTCCTCTTTCTTACTTACATMATTATATAATATTTAGATTATATATTGTTATGAATAATAATAAACAACATTTTCCAAGTCAAAAATCTGGAAGAAAACATTAGATAGCACAGGACTTGAAGCTATCTCCACCTGAGTGCCACTGATCCACTTACCTGCCCAGCATCAGAGGACAATTAACTTGCCCATTCCTTATTCTCGCCCCCCCCCACAGAAAGCTTCACTGACAGTAAGATCCACCACCTTCAATTTTCATAGTAATGTAGGACAGAAAACATAAAAAAAAAAAAATCATGCAAACACCTCCTGCCAGGTTACCAGTGCCATTAAATACCTGCTTTCCTTGTAGGGGGTAAGCCAGCGATGGCAATCCACCCCTCCGCATGCAAGGTGCCCCCAGTCAGCCCCAGCGCAGGGGCCTGGGGGGGGCTCTTCCCACCAGGGTGCCCTCTCCCTGGGGCTACTGCCGCAAGCTCCCTCTTCCTCTCTACTCACGGAGAACGGCTGTATTTGCTATTAAGAAAGAGGGACTTACCAGGAACCTCGGGAGAAGAACAACAACAACAAAAAAAATGTATTTTTGAAATATATGTATATTTCATATATACATATACRAAAAATATGTATATATACACATATATATACGTTCAACGCCTGCTGCTGCCGAGGCAGCTACGGACTGCTGATGTCAACTCTGTAATTCAATGGAGCTGAGAAGCAAACTACTACTCTAGCCTCCCGACTCACGCAGGGAGCACACACAAATACACACACACGTTGCATGCACACRCGGACTGCACGGACGCCCGCAGGTGCAGGCTCGCAGCAGCCGGCCTCACCCCTTCCCCGCCTCGCCGGGCTGTACCGCTCTCCTCCTGCAGCGGGGAGSGGGTGCTCGCAGAGGAAGCAGCCCTGGCTGAAGAGTGCTTGCATTGCAGCGGSAAAGGCTGGAGCCAAGCGGAGGGGCTGGCTCATGGTAAAGCCATCTCCACACCCCGGGAGGGCGGCCGGCTTTACCCGGCAGGAGCTGGCAGCCCCCCCGCCGCGGCAGGTCCCCCCGTCGCCTCTCCGGCTGCCGCTGGGCCAGCCCCAGCCGCAGCTCCCGAGCGGCCCCCTTCGGCGCCGCTGTGCTGCCCGCTCCGCCACAGCCGCCGCCCTGCAGCGCCCCTCGCCGGCGGGAAACGCCGTACCGGGGAGCGGGCGACGGGCTGAGGACGCCGCGGAAGGCGAGGACGAGGTACTAAGGGGCAGCAGCCGGGCCCGCGGCAGCCCTCCCAACGCTGAGGGGGGCAGGCGCCAGCCTCAGGGCAACCCCGCGCGCGGCGGGGAGGGCGCGCCCCTGTGCCCCTCGCGAAATGGCCGCTCCCGCTGCGCCCTC
>NW_028186745.1:899913-971525 GCF_003343005.1 Rhea americana
GAAATGGCCGCCCCGGCCTTGCTTTGTGGTGAGAGCTGTGAGTGGCGCTTTGTGTTTAACGTTTTCCAGCTACGGGGAAGCTGCATCCGTGGCGTGCACTGGATGAGGGTCCAAAGAGTCCAAAGGATAGTGTGGTAGGTAATGAAAACTGTCGTATGCAGCTATAGGGAAGACAGATGGGACAAGGGCATTTTAAGTTTTGTAAACTGTCATTTTTAGTGGTTCAGGTGAGTTAGATTTGTAAAACAGCTGCAAGTATTACAAAATAATACAAAATTCAAAACTAAAGCAACTGAGCAAAACATCTTGATTCATCCTAAATGAATCAAATGAATCATCATCCACCTTCCCAAGCATCCTCAAGCACCTGAAGAGCTCACGTAGCAAGCATCTAAAAAGATAAGGAAATTAATTTAGCACTTACATATATTGCCTAAAGTATGGTTTTGAAGCTGGAACAGTAGACAGAGGTACCTAACACCAGGTCTTTTCCACGGCTGAAACTGACTTGAAAACTCAATAAAAAAAATTGTATAGGTCTCAAAAAATTCTAATGAATGCAACCAAAACTTCCTGCTGTGCTTTCAGATGAAAAATCTTGGCATAAAAATGGCATCTTATGCAAAAGAGAAGTACAATGTTACTCAGGTCCTCTTCACATTCCTAGTTTTACATTTATTTTTAAGAAATTATAGTGCTTGTGTTATTCCAAATGATGCATATGTTGGAAAGTGTAATCTTAACAGATGCAGTGTTTACTTGATTACTATATAAATTCATTTGAAAACTAATTTGAGTGTGTTGAATGTTAAACTCACAACAGCATTCTTGCACTTGTTCATGGAAAGCTATTGGATGAATCTGCTCTAAATTAAATTCTATGCTGTATCAAAAAAGATGCACAATTAAATACATTTTGTAGTGACATGATTTAATTTGAAATATTAAAACACAAGGTTCAGCTTCCTTTCATCAATGTTGGTGTATAGTGAAAAGAAGGGCTATTAACCATTTGCCTAGCAGCATGATAGCTCAGATACTGCATTACCAAACAGAATACCCTAATACAAGAAGAATTCCTGAGAAATAGCACAAACCTTTTGTGCTTCTGATGGTATAGAAAGCAGCTGCTCGTAGAAGCTGGAGAACCATGTTATTTTGTCAGCACTGCCCCATCCAAAACCGTATTTATTATTAAGTGCCCTCTGTGATCCATAACAGATCATATGAACCAACAGCATTATAAATAATGATTACAGAACTCTGTGGCCTATTTAGAAGAAAGGTAAAGTATTTTCACTATTATTTCCTTGATGGCTTCAATCTCAGTTGCTAACATTTGTATCATTGTAAAGGATTACCACACTACAGTCCCTGGCTGCAGCTTTATTCAAGCTAGAAAGCTTTATTAAGAATGACTCCCAGTATTTATGGCCCATTTCCAGAGCACCATGGCAACACTCTTGCCCTCTGGGACAATGGTTTCCAATAGATTTTTCTCTCTGGAAAAGCAACTGCTAACTACACACACCAGAAATCAATATATAGAGTTCTATATTTCTTGATGTTCTGGTCCACACAGACACAATGTCTTCCAAACTCAAAGAAGAACTTGCACAAATTAGAGAGTTCAGTTCATTAATGAACTAAACCTGCTAGTTTTTGCTTTCTTTTCAGTTAGCGTTATAGAGTGCTCTGGAAGCACTCTGTATTTTCCTCAACCCTAATCTATCAGTAAAATATCAGAAAACTAGGCTATTGCAGCAGTTTGCTAAATAAAAAGATTTTAAGTAAGAAATCATGCAGCATGAAATAGATTTTCTCAGAAGTATACACAGTTATTAGCAAGAGTTACTGGGGGATAACTACTCACATTTGACTCTTAAATAACATAAGTGCTAGGGGCAGAATTTGAAGACAGTCTTAAAGGAAAGCTTTCTCTAGTAGTTGAAATATGCAAGTTCTCATCGTCCAGTTGAGCGCTGCCCAGGCTGTTTACAAGAAGTACCACTGCACCACAATGAGGAGAGAGGATTATGCTTTTTACTAATCCTCATTGCTCATTTTTTTGAACTTCTGCATTGGGAAGGTCTTCATAAAAAACAGATGTTTTAGCGATGCTTTCAGATTGTTGGAAAGTTGGAGAAGCTACTTCTATTGAAGTGTCCTATTTCTGCATAGTTTTTTCAATGGTTTGAGATGCATTCTGCATTTTAACTGATAAGCTTTGGGGAATTTCTGGAAAAAATGGCCCTCGAGTTTATTGCTTGTTGTGGCACTTGCATGCTTCTCTCTGTTGCTGGTGGTGGTGGTGAGGGATCARTTTCATTTTTTGAAAAAAAGTCCTGTTATAATACACTAAAAAAAAATGGGGCAAAATAACATTTCAAGAAGAAATACAGAAATTGCTGYGGAAGCAAGTGTCATATGTTTCCTTAAACCATTCATCAACTTGTTCAACATTCCATCTTGAAAGAAGATAGATTTATTCTGTCAATGTTATTAAGCAGTATCCAATGAATTTATTAAAAGATACATATTTTAAAATTCACGTTTGGCCATTGTGTAAGACACAGTTTGGAAGGAATTTTACATAACCCCTTAACCTATGGTTTCTTCAGTGCACATCATGAATGTTTGTGAGATTGCTGCTGCCAAGTAATGATGTCATATCAACCCACCAGCTTGTCCTAGGACTGAGATTTTGTTTTTGCAACAATAGTATTAGACTGCAAGTGAGAGATTCTTGTCCCAGAGTTTACTTACCCTGCATCTTAGGTGATATGAGAAGAAAAGGTTTGCTTATTATGAAGTCAAGAAACTTTGGAGAGAAAACTAATGTAATTGTTTTAAGTTTAAATCCAGTTATTCATTGGCTCACAGAATCACAGAATTGGTAAGGTTGGAACGGACCTCTGGAGATCATCTAGTCCAACCCCCCCCCTGCTCAAGCAGGGTCGCGTAGAGCATTTTAGACAGGGTCTGTCTTCAGAGAGACCTGGACAGGCTGGAAAGTTGAGTGGAGAGGAACCTCATGAGGTTCAACAAGGACAAGTGCCGAGTCCTGCACCTAGGGAGAAATAACTACATGCACAAGTACCAGCTGGGGTCTAACCTTCTGGAGAGCAGCTCTGCAGAGAAGGACCTGGGAGTGCTGGTGGATGACAAGTTGACCATGAGCCAGCAATGTGCCCTTGTGGCCAGGAAGGCCAATGGTATCCTGGGGTGCATCAGGAAGAGTGTTGCCAGCAGGTGGAGGGAGGTGATCCTGCCCCTCTGCTCAGCCCTGGGGAGGCCGCATCTCGAGTACTGTGTCCAGTTCTGGGTTTCCCAGTACGAGCGAGGCTCCTTAGCCTACTCTTCCTATCCATATTGAACAAATGTCCAAAGCAGAATAGGCATGCAAAAAATACACTACAGGAAGAATGAATCTTCTCTTCTGCAAGAGAACATTTTTTAAAAGGTAATTATTTAGGGGTTTTAAAATACTTTTTACTGCATGAACAAGAAAATTGTATGTCACAGGCTTAGAAATTAAAAGGGGAGAACTGATGTCATCAGCTGTGCCTGTGACAAGGTCATTTCTACTTCAACCAGTGAAAAGATTTAGAAAAAGAGGTATTCAAAAAAAGCTTTTCAGGGTAGTTAGAGTATACCCTGTCCTTTTTATAGGAAAAGCTAAAAGCAGATACAACAAATGCCAGTAACCCATTTGTGCTTCTCTCTCTCTCATTATAAAACTAGGAAAGTGTTTACTTGTTCCTGCTTTTCTTTAGTACATTTGAAACAAAAAGAATAAGTGAATACAATTACCGGTGTCTCACWGTGCTGTGTTAAGCCAGTATTTGAATTACTGCCTTGAATGAACTCCAGCAAGCTAAGGGAATGGTCCTACGGCCCCCACTGCTGTATATACTACTTACACAAACCAATACTTTAGTGTCAGCTATTGCACTATTCACACAAGCTAGAACTATGCAAAATGATTAAAAGCTGGAGAATAAAGTCCTGTGTTAAAAAATGCTAAATTAACATGCAAGTRTCATATGTTTCACAGCAATATATTYGGAAGTGTTCCTTGAGGCAATAGTGAAGGAATTATTAAAAGAATTTGAAAAACTATGACATACCTGCCAAGCATAAAGTGGTAGTATAACACCTAATTTCATCCTAAATTTACCAAAATTTTTCTTGGAATTATTTACAATTTAGCTTCAAATAGCTAACTACAGTTCTATCAATTAGCAAATCTAACAGCAAATGATCTAAATCTTTCATGTGTTACTGAAAAGAACTTTAATGGCTTCTATAAAATACAGAAATATTTCAGTGCTTTCTGAAACTATTGATTTTCCTTTATATAAAATTTTAAGTTCATAAAGAAGGTAACTGAAGTCACCTAAATGTTTTTGATAACCTAATAGTCAATGCACAAGATTTAGGACTTTTTGGAAGATGCAGAGTTGAAAAAACAACACCCCTCACCCAAAACTTCCACACAGTCATGAGCAGAAACACTCTTCTAGTTCATTAATTATTTTTTCTCACATTGAAGACAATCTCAACATTCTTGTTGGAGCTGTGAAGTGTTATTCCCTTTCTTCTAACAAAACCTTAAAATTCTGCATCTGTAAGTGGGATATAGYTGTAACGGCTGAAAAGTCATACCCTGGATTCTTAGAACCAGTCAATTACATGTGGCTTGCAAAAACTTCTAAGGTTTCAGGCAAAACACTTCCTTCTCCTCTGATCTCTTTGCTCATTGAGATGTTTTACCAATCATCTTGACTCACTGAAGCACTTCAATATATGCCAACAAAAAAACGACTCTATAAACTACAGGGATTGTGCAATAAATGAAGTGAAACATGCCAACTAACTGATTCTCAAATTTGTCTTTCATCTATGAAAGTATGTTGCTACAAGTGAAGATATTTGTTACCACCAACATAAGCCTTGTAAAGCATGCTTTATAAGCCAGTGCTTTTAATTCCAGTCAGACAATGAAAGGACATTTAGATAAAATATACTGATTTAAATTGTCCTCGACAAGAAACACTGCCTAGGAAGTGAGAAGCTGTGTTCTGCATTTGAAACAAGGTTTGGAAAAATAACCAAGGAGGCAAATATATCTTTACAGCAAAAAAACTTTTATTTATTCTGTAAAAGAATTCTTGACCCTTCAGAAAACCAGATGACATGTCCAGAGTCACTCATTTGTCTTTCTTCCATTTACATTATATTTTTCTCAAAGCACTTGTTCACAGTTATAGTTTTCCAAGGTTATTTTTGGTAAGAGAAAAGCTGGCAATTTGAATGAGGTGTTTCTTCAACAATGTTTAAGTGGTTTAAAAATGCAGACCTACTGTGTTTCCTTGAACACTACAGAAGGAGCACACRGGTACTTTTCTAGTCAGAGATCCAGTTTTCTCTTCCTAGAAAGTACTGTCCAAAGCAAGCTCCACTTCTTACAGTCCTTAGGACACAGTAAGTTTCCTCCTCTGGCTCTTGCTTCCTTTAGTGCATGAAGACAACTGCTAGTCCCTGTATTTCCAGCTCAGGGAAGCCTTTTAGTCCAAACTCCTGAGTTTCTTTCCCTGCTTTGCTGTCATATGTTTGGCAGCACTTTGGACAATGGCTTTTATTTCAGCCAGGATGACAAAACCATATGTTCAATGTCTCTTTCCTTTCAGCCTAAATAAACGTTCATTCCCCTAAACCAGGGCTGTGGCAGACAAGAATCATTAAGACTGTGCTGCATAACAGTAACTTTTAGTGCAGGTACGGGTAGACAATGATTATTAAAAAAGATTGTTTTAAAAAATTCTCTGGATACATGGGATAAATGAGGTCATGTTTGGTTAAAAGGCTGTTAGTCTAATAACTTGTTGCCAGTGAAAGGTGAAACACACTATTTACTCTGGTATTTTGTCCTCTCCCCTTGCTTGTCTCCCCCCTCCTCTTAGAGAGCCAGTTCAGTTCAGAAAAGCACCAGAAAGTTACTGAGTTGGTGTTGCTGGTTTAGTAAGCCGATTCCATGTGATGAGGAGTGAGTGATGCACCAGACTCTCTGCAAGGGGAAGGCAGGATTGATTGTGCTGCTAAGAAGGAAGATTGAGGGAGCAGGGGCTGGACCAACACTTAGGCTGGCAGTGAGGCTTCAGCTCAGCTCAACTGTCTTGTGGTGTTGGTTCCACCTTAAAAAGTAGTTTTCTTTTTTTCAAACAGCAAGAAGAAGTATATCACCAAAATGTAAATGCATCCATGTAACATTCCTGCCATTTTTTTTTAATTTATCATCTACAAGAACAGTACTTTATGACTGCTGTATTAAGAACAAGGTCAGGGATGCTGTCTTACAATGGATATTTTCACCTCAGTAAAACAAATACAGTCTAAAAAATAAGTGCTCATGGTAAAGAACCACATGCTTTATTTAACTTTCACAATTAAGTCTTGCATTCAAGTTATGAATAGAAGTGTGCCTCCTTTGAGCAGTTGATATGGCATCATTTTTTAATTATAAAAAGCTAGACTTAAGGTGTTTTTATGCATAGAACACAAAAAATTCATGTAATAGATGTTTTTAAGCAAATACTGTTTGAAACAGTTCTTTTTTCATTTAAGTGTTTACACATCATAAAACTTTTAGTCTTCAAACATGCACGGTGTAGGAGTTTTTGGACACAAACGTTCATAATTTATAATCTTASAGCAGCACTATGAGGATTGCTTGAATAACATTAAGGACAACACAGTAGTCTATGTATTTTGAAATATCATTTAATATGATTTAACAGGGCTAAATGAAGAGTTAGAAATATGTGACCACTCAGTCTTGGTAGTCTTTGATGTTCACATAATAATCAGTGCACTGAAGATCATTTTCTTTACCATACATTTGCATGTTCAGAATTTTGACAAATAAAAAGTTGTCTTAAAAATCATTCAAATGTATGAGCTTTCATATTTGTATAAATAGCCTCAGTAAGTCTGCTTATTCCTCTAGTTCTCTGACTTTCAGAAGCTTTACCAGTGTACCTAAGTAAACCAAACAGCAATTTTTAATTTCAATAAATGGATCACACACTGTTCATGAACCATCTGTGATTAATTTTTATTTGTAGGAGGATGTCATTCAATAAATTTTGAACAAATAGATCTGGAACCACTCTAAACTGAAACCAGGCAATTTCTGATACAAAAGAGATTTAAAAAGATAAATTCATGCAATTTATTTGCTTTTAAAGGTTTTATTTTTAAATTTTGATTGCTAGTTACTTTCACTAAAATTCTTTGTTGATTGTTCTGCTAAGATTTTTGAAAAAGTAAAARTATCTGTAATGCTCATTTAATCTCCTTTGGAGTCTTTTCCATTCAAACACACTATTATATACTGAATTTCTAAATTCAGAGCTACAGTTATAATTTGTCCAARATATGTTAACAGAGAATAATACTCTGTAATAGACAAAAAAAGCCTAATATGTCCTAAATATAGTGTCTACTGCCTTTGACCAGTCAGACGTACTCCTCTTTCATAATCTTACTGGAACAAAGACATCATTTTAAGAATGATTTAAAAATGCATAGGATGGTGCATGCCTGGTCATATCATCTGGGGTAGTTTTTTGCTTTAKCTTTCTGCTCTTTTGCTGTTCCTGCTGTTCCTGTTTCGTATTTATCAGATCATGAAAAAAAGAGTGACGTGGGACAAATGATAAATAGTGCATGTATTTTCCTTTCCTGCGCTAGCAAACTCAACATTTGAAGACTTTCAAATAAAAGCTTTAATGCCTCTGCCTTTTTGGGGATCTCTAATTGCTAAGTATTGTTGAATAAAGCTGTGCTGTCAGTTCTGCAATGTTTAAATGAATATAACTAGCAGTTTGGAGAAACATTTTGCTTTCAAATTTACACAGCAAGTCTTGACTGCAGTATTCTGTTCTTTGTAGATTCATGCCATTCTTTGGGACCTCAATACTAGTACAGTAGGAAACAAAATGGCTAATTCCTCTGTTAGGGTGAGAACAGGTTGTTTTTCCCTAGTTCAGATTTTGCTTATTAAAAGCATCGAGATAACTCTTCTCAGGGACTGTCTGTTGCTTTCTTCAGGAAGCCTAAAACCCTTTATCTCTTCCTTTGAGCCTAACATTTGTATTTAAATGTGTCACTACATGTCACTATCCTTGTTTACATTTAATGCTAAGGAAAATATTAAAGAGACTTGTTCCAGATTATGAAGAGCTACTTTTTGTTTATCCCCATTTTTTTCTCCTTGGCTTTAATTTTGAAGAGGGGAGAAGGTTTTATAAACACGGAAATCCTGCAAGCATCCTTAAAGACAGGTAGCACATTCTATTCTGGTACTTCTCTGCACTGATAAACTACTCCCATCCATAGCATGGTTCATTTTTTCAAACCACCTCATTCTACMTTTTGTTAGTGCCTCATTCCATGTTCATCAAACATTTTCTGCCTCCTTATTGCTGGATATGTTTCTAGGCAGTAGTTTGATGCCAGATCGAATGTATGTGTCCAGTTCCTAGGAATTACATTTCACTTTTAAATTCTGCCACAACTGTAAGGTCTGAAGTGTCAGCATTCCCCATGAAATAAAATTCAGAATGGTGACCAGCAGTAATCCCAAGTGAAATACATTTTTCTAGCTGCCTGGGCACCAGGACACAGTTCTCTCAACTTACTGACAAAATAATTTGCAAAGCTTAAGAAGTCGAGAAGGCAAGTGTTTTGCTCCCCTTCCAACACAGTTGTTCTGTCTCAATAGTTGTGTAGGAATAGTTCTCCTGACTTTCCAGATTAGAAAGACTGCAGCATTAGTTTATGAATAAGCTTTATAGGAAACTCAATCTGAAGACTGCAAGAAGGGTATGATTTTTTTCTATGCTAGGTTATCTTGCATTTTGCCAGTGGGACTCACAGGTATTTGCTGACCAGCAGAGGCATTTTGAAACTCAGGTATGCCATGCTTCATGTTCCAAAGTGCTCCATAGTAGCTGGCAGCCATTTGTCCTCTCCATACCATGCCTCTGCTCCCTCCTCTTTGCTCCTGTTGTCTCTCCAGATCTTATTTCTCTTGTCTCAGGCCTATCCTGTCCATGCTATGCTCAAACATAACCCCATTCCTCCATTCTGGTTCTTTGATAATGACTTTTTTTTTATTTTTTTATTATTTTTTTTTTTAAGCCAGTGAGGTTATTCCCTCCTTCTCAGTATGCTATCTGGTTGCCTAAACATATGACAGTTTTGAGAAGTGTTTGAGAAAATGAAGAGCTCCAAGTGCTCTGTGTACACATCTAGGTACCTGCTGGTATGTAACAGCACATGGAGTGGCTCTGGTCCACCCACTGTCTGGACTGGTGCTTCATTTATGAAAGCCATGGTTTTGCCTGGGTAGCATGCCCAGGGTGCCAGAAGGCAGGGTATATGAGCATGGGAAATAAAGCTCTTATTTGACACACTTATTTCTGAGATGAAAAAGGGATGCTGTCCAACTATATGTAAGATCTAGGACATGGAAAGCATTCCCGTAACAGGCATAGTCCTAATAGCCTTTGAAAGTAGCAGCTGAATGAAAAGCCCAGCTGTGTTCATGTAGCTAAATGATGGAGTGTAGGCAGAAAGCATGATCAGTGCAAATGGAATTTTTGATCAAATAATGACGGTGACTTTTGGTAAACTCACTCTAAGGATGTGCAATCATGTTTTTCAGAGATTTATAATTTGACCCCATTGGATGGGTTTTTATAAAACTGTCCTAATGTCTTAACATTAGGATGATCTCCTTGCCAAATCCTTTTTCTTTCTAGAGTATGAAGGTGCCAGAATTTCTGAAAGTAAAATGCTGTAAGAATTTTAATTGTTTTTTCTATGTGGAAAATAATGGRTTTTTTTCTGTACATTCATTTTAGGAAATATCCAAACCAGTTCTGCATGAGCATTCCAAAGATATTCAACATGAAACAGAAAATAAGTGTTTTTAGCCTAAATAGCTTAAATTTGGAAGCATTCTAAATAACTAGATGAAGTCTTGCAATTGAAACTCCTGAACAACCAGCAGCAGCACTACCAAATGATACATTAAAAATAGGACAATCCATGCATCAACACATTAAGAAAGCAACTAATTCTTATACCTTCAGAAGCCTTCAGTATCATACTTTCAAAGATAAACATCACATAAAGCACCACTTAATGCATGATGCAAGTAAGCACGTTTTTAATTTGTTTCTTTGAATATCATTAGATAGCTGACCATTTTCTTTTGCCAAATGTTTTATTGCATGTCTAACAAATTTGTAGCATGAGAAAACTCTATGTACTTACTCTAACAAGTAAAATATTCCTCCACATCAAACACATTTGTTATCTCAAACACATCACATAAAACCCAAGCAATTTCAGCCGTGCTAATAGAAAATAATAATATTAAAAAATCCAAACAGTATTAACCATGAAACAGACTGAACACTTCCCTATTTCTTGATTTATCTGATGTTTTAACACTAATCTTACTGTTTTGGCTCATTTAAGTGGGTAAACCACTGCAGTAGGTACTATGCAAACTTAACTGGAAAATTATTCTGCCCTGATGCACATCTTAAACACGGATTACAGACAATAAATATACAGCACATTTAACATAGTGTCAGCAGGTTATGGTTAACCCTAACTATGTATATTTTCATACCACAAAGCTAATCTAAGAAATTGAATCAGTCTTTAAAGAAACTGGTATATATTTGCAARACAGCTGTGCTTGTTCAGGACTGAGTAGTAGCGTAGCCATGTCAGCAAATGTCACACTCTCAGCAGCCTAACTGGCCGAAAGGCAGCACCATGCTGATGCAGGTTTGACCCGGGCTCTGTGCTGTACTCAGGCTCTCCCTCGCGATCGCAGTATACTTTTCCAGTACTGTGAAGATTCCAAAAATACAGAATCTGCTTTGACAGACCATTTGTAGCCAAGGAAATAGTGACGTCTCTGACAATTCAGCAATAAGTTTCAAAACAATTGTTGAGTAAGCATTTAGCTCTTCAGAGGAGCTCTAGCAAGTCACTGCAGTCAATGTTAAAACAGCTCTTGGGAAAAAAAATTCAGACAAAAAGCAAATTATTAAAACTTCTGCTAGGGTCAAGCATCTATGGTCTGGCTGTACATAAAAGCTGCCATACTGATTAGTCCAGGAGTTCATCTTGTCCACTGCTCAGTGCCTTGTAGTCGCTGATAGTGAATGCATAGCAAGAGTGTAAGAAAATGAGTAGCACACAGTGATACTTCCTCCAGCATCCAGCCACATGTAGCTGAGGAACTAAGCCAGTAAAATTAAATAGCAGAATTCCACTGATTTTTCTTGAAGAGTTTAAGGTAACTCATGAAGGTTTAAGACGTTTACAACAGTTTAAGGAAAAATTGCTAAAACTGAGAGGAGACATACTATTTTAGATGCATTAGTATTCACATTTGTATTGCCACTGCTCAAGCAGCACAGAATTTTCACAGGCAGCACAGACTGCCACCTCTCCAGTATGCCAAATCCTTTTCTTTCCTCATCAAGTATTTCCTTTTACTCAACAAATTATTTGAGTTGCTGTGTTTATGCTGTTTTTAAGAGCTCCTGTTCTGCATTTGAGAGATGAAAGCCTGTGGTGCTTTCAAAGTTTGAGATGTATTTCTGAGCCACCTCTTTTAGTACTTCTCACATTTCCTATTACAGTTGACAGGACTAAGTATACTACATTTCCATTTCTGTACTACTGCATTTCATTTTCCAGCTTACAATCATGGTAGTATAATAAAGAAATAAGCAATGTGATCAGATAACACCCCTTGAAAAGAAGCGTGCTGGCTCATTGCCTTAACTTAGTATTACTCCTATGAAGTCAGTAATATCATTACTCATTCTCAGTAATAAAAAAACATTGGTTATGTTGGATACTGAAATTACTTCAAAAGATTAATCTGTTAGAAAGGAAATGGAAAATAACCACTCAGTGGTTGTGAAAATTGCGTAAATCTAAGTCTGAAACTGTCTGAAAGATCATTTAATACATCCTCCCCTCTGAAGGAGTATCCAGGCTAGCTGCATCAACTCCAGCAGATGTTACCTGTGAAGGTGATTCCAAAGCCATATGCTTGGCCCATTTCAGTGCTTCATTACTCTTAGACTAGGACTTTTTTAAAAAAATATTAAACATAAATCTCCTTTAGCTCAAACTAAACCCATTATTTCCTGTCCTACTTTTCATTCTACATGGGTCTGTTGACGTTTTTTTTTTTTTTTTTTTTTACTAAACTGCTACACACTCAGGACATCTGCCTACAACAAAGAGTGAGGAAAGGGTATAAAATAAACTCGGTTCCTCCACAAACCGTATTTTCTAAGCGTCTGTTCAGTCTTGCTGGTGTTACGAAGAATCACTTTTACTTCTCTGTCACACAACCACTCTGGGCAGGTAACATATGACGCCTTTCCAATACCGAGCAGAACAACGCAATTGCTCTTCATGCCTTTCGCGATATTCCTCAGTGCAGAACTGCAGCTAGTTATTTATACTAGTTCCGTGTATTGCAAATCCGTATTTTTTTTTTCTGCCTAGACGATCACTCCTCGTTTCGGATCTGTGCTGTTGACGCCGCCTTTCCGTGGACCGCGCAGGGCGGCCGAGCGGGGCGGAGCCGCGCAGGCCCCGGAGCCGCCGCCGCCGCTGCCGGAAGAGCCGCTGCTGCCGCCGCCGCCGCCAGCGCCCGCGCCGGGGCCATGGAGGAGTTTCACCCCCACAATGACGAGGTAGGAGCGGCCGCCGTTGTGCCGCGGCGGGTGCAGGGCCCGCGGCGGGCCCGGCCCGAGCGGGCTGGGCTGGGCTGGGCTGGGCGGCAGCGGGCCCGCAGCCGGCTCCTCCCGGGGGGGGAAGCGGCGAGGAAGCGCTTGCAGCTATCCTCTCCAACCCCCTTCCCCCCCCACACACACCTTTGCCGGTGACTGGCTGCCGGGGCCTTGCCAGCCGCAGGGGATCGGTGCGCGCTGTGGCGCGGAGCTCCCTCGAGCGCTCCGCCGTGGGTCAGGCTGTGGCTGCAGGAGCTGCGCCCAGCTCGCGGGCGGTGTCGCCCGGCCGCCGTGCTCGCAGCCGTCGCTGGTGGAGTTTTCTTACACCACCCCTGGGAAAAACGCAAGTCCTGGGCTTAGCCCGGCGCTACCGGCTGGTGGTTGCCAGCCAGCATGAGCAAGGCAGCCTTGCCCTCCACACGCGGCCCGAGTTCGCGTCCCCAGCCGCCGATTTTCATGACAAAACTCATCGGAAAATAATTGCCCTTGAGATTGCTGCCCTTATCCACCTTGAAATGAGTGGAGAGGAAGGAGCAGATGGCACATTTGCAGGTGCCGTGCTTCCTTGGGAAGCCACGCTGAAAACTGGTTAGTAGGAGTGAGTGGAAAATGGGGTGCGTTGAAACTGCTGGCTCGCTCTGGACTCGGAGCTGCCCAGTTAGGCTAATAAACACTGAAGACAGTCTCTTTGATGTTACGACTGCAAAACCTTAAGTTATCGTTTGGCAGTAAGATTTAACCCAAAGATTAGTAAGCCTGTGGCTCCAGTAACAAGCAGGATTAAAACCCAGAGGAAAGATTTGCCATTCAACGTTTTGTCTTGGAAAATATTCCAATGAAAAGCATCCACAGAGGTAGATTTTAATTTTACAGAAAATGCAAATTGAGCTTGTTTCCAAGCCTGCAGAGGCCTAAGCTTCTTGGACTCACTCAAAAGTAAATATCAAAGGAGCACTAAATAAGATATTTCTGATGGTGAAAAAAAAGTAAGATTTTAAAATTATGCTTGCAGGCTATACAATACAAGTAGTCAGAGATGGGGCCTGATTGTTGCATGTTATTTGGAGTAAAACTGTATTGTGTGTTTACTTTTCTATTAAAAATAAAAATAATTTAAATTTTATTACAGATGATCTTCAATGCTGATGAAGCCCATAACATAGTCAAGGAGGTAGGTTTTACCTGATGGTAGAAGATCTTTGAAATACCTTGCATTGAAATATAGTGAAAGCAGTTATTTCCATTAACCACCAGAGCAAATTCAGTCAAATTTATATGAAATATAAGCTACTATTTATAAGAAGTAGAAACAAGGTTTCATCTGGAACTGCACTGAAGCCTCATCTAATTGCTGTCTTCCTTGACCTAAAGAGGGGGCGGGCTTCCAGAGGGGAGAGAGCCCAAATTTGCCTTACAGCAGAATGATGAGGGGCAACATTTGAAGGCTGCAAGGGAAATTCATTGTGATTTTTTTTTTCCTTATCTAACTAGAGAATAGTTAACCACTAGAACAGAGAGCTAAGAGAGCTTGTGCAGTCTCCATCCTTAGAAATTTTGAAGAATTGAATGGACAAGGCCTTGAGCAACCTGATCAAACTTTGAAGTTACGTGTGCCTTTAGTGAGAAATTGGACTACGTAAGCTCCAGTTACTCTATCAATGTTTTTAAAGATTCATTTTAAGCCTGCTCTTTCTGTGTAAAAATTAATAGCCTAATAGTCTAAATTAAATGTCTAGTAACTAGAAAGTGAGTAAAGAAGAGCCTGTGACACCAAGCTTGTGAGGTTTCTCAAGGAAAGATCATTTTTGTAAGGGAATTTCTGTAGGGATTGTGCGCATCCTTTTCTACGTGTCCTGTCAAGAAAGGAATGAACTGTGCTTTTAGAGCTGCTCCAATACACAGCAGCAAGGTCTTAGATGTCAGTTCATTTAGTTTTTTATAACTATCCCTGCCTTGAAAGGCCAAATACTGTATGACAGTTCTCCTTATTTTTACATCTGACCCTGGGAGTAAAGCCAAGTATTTCTCCCTCTACTTTAAAGCTTAACTGAAGGTGAAGAGTTCTAGTGTTAGATGCATTTCTAGAAGGAACAAAGAATCTCTTAAGGACCATTGTCCCTCAGTTATCTTCTGCTCAGTTTTGTGAATGTTTGTTCCTGTTGAGTTCTTTGTCTAGTGTTACACATTGTGATCAGAACTAATTGGGCTTTTTAAGATCTAGGGCACAAATCTCTTAGGCAGCCTGTCAGTGGGTCATTAGTGCAGAGGATTTATATTATTAAATTAGAGGAGAATATAGTTTAATTTTATTTACCTTTTCCAGGTATGCATTCCTTCATTGTTTAACGCTGAGAAACACAGTTCTCACTAGCACATGATTCTGAGTTTCATAAGGGATAGAAGATGCAACTTAGGAGTTATAACCATAAGGCTTTCAGTTGTTTGATTGTTTTAAGCTTATGGAAGGGTTAGCCTATATATACCCCTGTGGGAGAATATACAGTATTCAAGCAGTTCAGGTGTCTCTCATGCTGTAATATATGACCCTTGCATATCTCTTGCTCTCATATCTTTCTCATTCCTTAGCTGAGGTACATGTTTCACTATTGTGGCTCTGTCTATTTGAAGATTTTAGTATATTGCTCACAGACTCAGGAAGGTCAGCCAGCCCAAGTTTGCATTATTGAATAAAGTTGTGTAATTTCCATCGTAGTAGCTTCTGAAAGCCTAGCTGAAATAGGCAGTCATTAGCAATAAGAGGACAATGGGACATTTGCATTGGTAAATGGACCTGTTTGTTTATCTTGATACTTAAAACATGTGGCTAAGGTCTTTCCTGCAATAAATTTTAAGTCATAGCCTTACTTACCTCTGTCTAGTAATGTGGTAAATATGTAATGAAAATAAGCTTCCAGGAAGGCTTGTTTTACTACCCATTCAGCAACTGATACATGATGAACTGAAATAATAAAACAAAAAAATAAATTAATAAAGTGATCTAATTGCCAGATAAATTTCCCTTGATAAGGTGAAACATTTTAAACTTCTGCATTTTTAAGTATTCATATTTATTATAGTTTGTTTTTATTCTATTTTAGTGCATAGAAGGTGTTTTGGGCAAAGCAGATTATAACCACAACAAAGTCAACCAATGGACTGCAGCTATTGTAGAACAGTCACTGACACATTTGGTGAAACTAGGAAAAACATACAAGTACATTGGTAAGAACAAGTATCTATACTTTTACACCATACAGTCACAGTAAATAATTGCTGAAAGGTTCATTTTAATACAGTGATCTACTGAATAGAGATTTTAAATCTCTAAACTGTAAACAAAGTAGAGCAGATAATGAATGAAGACCTGAACTCTTCTGTAATATAAATTTTAATAATACCTGCAGTAAAACCATGGGAGTTTTACTTTGTGTCAATAGCACACTTAGCCCGAAGATGATACGTCATTCAGTCTCTCCTGACTGTAAGCAACCCCTAAACATCTGTGCCATTTTTTTAAGTTCAGGAATTAGATTATATTTATCTAAAAACAATTTTAGTAGGATTGTGTTTCATGTAAATATAGACATTTAAAACATCACCAGTCCTGTAAAATAAGTCATGCCCCATTATACATGCAGACAGAYATGTCTGTGGAAAGAAAATGGAAATAAGTACAGGACTAACCCACTTTGGTCCCTGCATTTGCACTCTGTTCTGTTTTGAAAGTCCTGAATTCAGATTGTCACTGGTTTTATAGCAATTGCAGGACAGTCTATAAATGCTGTACTTCACTAGAGTGTCGTTTCAGAGAGCAGTAYGCCAGTACTTTTGTGAAACAGCTCTCGAGCATGACTTTTGTTGCAACTGTGAGGACAGTACTGGTAATCCAGTTCTGAGATGAACAAGTCACAAGCCGAATCTAAGTAGCATAGAAGATAAAAAAAAAAAAAAAAAAAAAAAAAAAAAACATAATCCTATTAACAGGCATTAAGTTAAAGCTGTTGTCTTTATGTGAACAAAGATATTTGTGATGAATGCCAGGTTCCTGAGGAAAATGGACTAGCGGGTTAGTCAAAAATGGTTTTGACATAGCCGAATGCCTCCTCTCAGCCATTTGAAACCATAATGCAAGCTTTAGTTCTGAAATTCTGAATGATTCGCCTTGTTTGTTTTAATAATGAAAGCTCTGATTTTATGACTGTATCCTTCAGTAACCTGTGCAGTGATGCAGAGGAGTGGAGCTGGTCTTCACACAGCAAGCTCTTGCTTCTGGGATACCACAACTGATGGTAAGTTTCCTCACTCAAATTAATAAGTTGTAGTAAAAGAAATGGTACCTAGATGCTATTCTAGTAGTTCTGTTGAGTGTTTTGGAAGAGTGATTATAGAAGCAGTAGCTTCCAGAATTAGATGCTTGTCTATAATCCTAGATGAACTGTCCAGAACTGAACGATTTTGCTGATAGCAAGTCTTAAGGAGRTGTAAGAGAGACAGATTTTTATATTATAAGAAGCAATATTAGGAATGCTTTCATCATGAAACAGTGATCAAAAAATGTAGTCCTCTTCAGTAACTGCAGATCAACTGAAAGGCACTAAAATATTGTTTACAGTATATGTAAATATGTACTCCTGAATAAATCCATTTGTCTGTTAAAAGGGGACAGTGCTACTTGGAAAATGAACAGAGCTCAGTAGAAAATAATGATAGTTTGACTAACAGCATGTGTTTAACTGAACTAACACTGAATTTTTAGGCTTCAGGTACACTTCATTTGCATCTAAGTAATTTCTAAATGCCTTTTTCCCTCTTTCAYAGTATTGTGAGGAAATAAAATATTCTTAAGGCTGTCCAGGTGTGTGTGTGGGGGGGAGGGAATTAACTTTAAATTTTTTTTTTCTCCACAAGAGGGCACCCAGTTATAAGTTTCAAAATAGAGATGGTATTAGAAAGTCATCCAAGATTAAAAAAAAATAATAAAATGAATTTCATCTAAACAAGTACAGTTTACTGATTTTTGTGTTTTCTTGGCTTATAAAGCATCAGAATAATTTGTTTCCAGATATATTCATAAACCTTACTGATTTCCAAAAATCATTTGAGTCTGTTTAGGGATTGAAGACAACTGAAGAGTGAAATTAAAGAAAGTAAATGCACTGAAATGTACGTGATTTAGACTTTTTTGTGGATTTTTTTTTTGTCTGATTATCTTGCCAATTTCAGTAGGAAATCCTCAGGTTTGGTGCAAATCCAGCTTTTCAAGAGATATTGAACTAGTGTTCTCTTCCTGGATTAGGTATACAAGAACCAGAATTGTTATTAAATAATGTACATGTTTATGAAAATGCATTGAGAAATTGATCTGTTTCTAGCCCAGATAACACAATAGTAATTACTTCAAATCACAGATGAAATTTTYATACTAATTTCACATAATTTACTTTGAAATAAAACGAATTTAGTAAAGATACTGGGATTCTATTTTTATTTTGTAATAAAAATCTCTTCTAGGAACCTGCACAGTGAGATGGGAAAACCGAACGATGAACTGCATTGTCAATGTTTTTGCAGTTGCTATTATCCTGTAGCTGACTGG
Source organism: Rhea americana (assembly GCF_003343005.1). NCBI lineage: Eukaryota > Metazoa > Chordata > Aves > Rheiformes > Rheidae > Rhea > Rhea americana. The sequence continues at coordinate 918,358 of NW_028186745.1, forward strand.
AAGATGAATATAATAACACCGAAGCCTTTAAAAACACAACAAAACAGAAAAAACAGTGAAATCCTATCATTTACTAAACACATGACTAAATATTTAAACCACTATTTTTTTGGTATGAGGAGGTATATACAAATTCTCTACAAAAAGTGTACAGTCTCAGCCAGTTCTTACAGGTTAATTATCTGAATGCTAGCAACCCCCCATATATTTATAGATATATATAAAGTTTTTGTAGTTTAAATAATTAAAAAATTCATAAGTGATGTTAATGAGAAGATGCCACAAAGATCAATACAATTTATATAAAAGCTTATATGAGAGGCACTTTATTCAAGAGAAATAACGAACTTCTAATCAAAGGAAAAGTGGAAGGGCAAGCAAGATCTTAGGATTATGGTTGAGAACAAATGATGAATACAATTCAGATATTGTAAATAATTTCAGAACTTTATGTTTGATTAAACAAAGTTAAACTGCATATTGAATGTTGATGCTTGTGAATTTACATAAGCGTCATGTTTCAGTCAAGCACGAACTTTTACATTGAAATTAAATACATTCAACTTTTCCACTTGAGGCACAAAATAACTTCACTAGCCCTAACAAGAATTTTGATTTTTCTTCAGAATGAAGAACATTGTTAATAATTCAGGGAAACATGTTGGGAGTCAAATGATAGCATTTAATCCATAATTTATACTTTTAAAGACATTATAAAGGTACTTAAATTTGATTTTATTCTATGAATACAGACTTTGTAACAAGCACTTTACTGATTCCTCGTGAAACAAAAGAGAGTACCCAGGAGTTAGAGGAATAARACTGGGCCCATACTTCTCCAAGAAGAAATAAGTTGTTAAGAGAGAAGGCACGCACCTTTCTAGATGTTCTTGTTACCTTAGAAGCATTTATGTTAAAAGAACATTTCTACTCTTTGTAGGAGTATTTCCTATATTTTCAAAGTTTTGAATTGAATTTTAGTCCTAAGAAAAGTTGTAAGCATTGAGTTCCCATCCTGCAAACATTTGTGCAAGTTCTTAACTTCACTTATCTGATTTAGTCTCAACTTAAAATATTCCACATGGAAAAAACATATTTGCACATGCATAAGTRTTTGCTGGATTGTGGCCTATGATTTTGTCAATTAATGCACAAATTATATCATGAAGTTATATCAATACCAAAAATGCCTAAATGATTGCTTCCACTAAGTGGCAGCTACATTAAGTTGTTTTATCAAATGCTGCTTGATGGTAGAATTTTTTCTTGATTAGTGCATGTCTTTGGAAGAGAGACTGGTAACTACCTAACAGCTACTGTAAGGCTGTTTTGTATTTTAACAAATAGTATTAAAGCACTATTACACCACTTTTTTTTTTTTTTTTTTTTTTTTTTAGGTAGGGGGATAATTGACTATTAGGACATGTAGCAAGTGTCCTGTGCAAAGAAAAAGAACAAGCTAAAAACCATTTCATTGCTCAGATTGTGTATATGGCTAGTATTAAGACTACAGAAAGAGTATGTGTATGTGTAATTCACAGTACTGTTCAAAATCTGTTGCTTTGCAAACAACTAGAATTCAGCTTTTACCTAAGTGCAAGTAAAGTTAATCCACTGTAATATTGCATTTGCCTAACAAGCAGGTGTAGTGTGAAGATATATTTGCATGTTGTACTGACTTTCAGAGATACAGTAATTTAGTATTATTTGGGTTAGGATAGCAGTTTTCAAACTAGCTGTCAACATTTAAGACCTGAGTTGTGARCCTAACAAAAATGCACTAGTTGCACTTGTGTTTGGGACTGCAAAAGCTAACAAACTTAGGTGGAATGACACACAGAAAAAGGTTTGGGAACTGCTGACACTGTGTAAGACGTGCGTGAGTAAAAATATAGTGATGACTGTTATCCTCATTTAATAGGCCTTCAGGTGCCATGGACAGAAGGAATATTATTCCAAATAGCTGTTTACAATCTCATTTAGTATTTTTGCTTTACTTGAAAATAAAATGCACTGAGCAAGATTATTACTCTGATTTGGTTTGATGAAGGTTCCAATGCAGAAAACCTTTCACTAGAAACCAAGCAGATACTGCTTAATTATAATACTGCTTCATTTTTCTTTCTACCAAAAAAACAAATAAAGCTTTGCCTTAGTTGTATTTGTGCCTCTTGCCTGCTCGATCAATATAAACAGCAACTGACAACAACATTTCTCTTACTTTACTTGTATACAATAGTGAGAGTTTGGGAAATTTATTAAAATTATGTATATGTTTCAGAGGTCAGACTTGTGAATGGCGAATTCCCAGGATTGGATTTCATTGGACTGGAAACTTGGATTAGTTTCTCACTGTTTTCTGCTCAGACCTACTGCTCTTATTGCTTGTCTTGATCATGCATGTTGAAGTTTTTGTTGCTGTAGAAAGGTTAATAGGAAACTCTGGGGAAAGTATTTGTATTCCACATTATACCCTAGCCAAGTTAACATGTTTCTTTCCATCTTTTCATGCCCTGTCCTCTCTGGGTAGAAAGAGCGACTTACAATTAACTCGCAAAATGYGTTTTGAACACTACCACTTCTGTCACTTTCTTCCAAAATAAGTAGTTTGTTTTCAAGGAGAAAACCATGGATTGCAAAATAGAATGAACAATCACATTTTAATCACATATCTAGTACTATGTTTTCTTAGTTGTTGCAGTCATTGGGATGAATTTTTGTGTCTTATTAATGTCACAGAAGAATTTGCATTAGGAAATAACCTAAATGTGTGGAGTTGTATGTTCCTGCATATAATTTCATAACAAAACACACCTGTTATTTCTCCCAGGAGGAATAGCCTCCAGAGAGGTGCACAAGAATGTTTTCATCTAAATAGAAGAGTATGAAAGGGAAAAGGGGGAAGCAGATTTATTACTTTCCTTTTCATTGCCTGCCAGATGTCCATCTATGTGCTTTGGGCTGTAATATATTGCAGCTCTCACCTTTCTGATGATTGCCTTCCCATTATACTAACCTTGATCATGGAAGCAAGTATGAACATTCGCACAATCTCAAGGACTCCACAGAAACCATTCAAATCCCAGGTTGTAACAAGTTAGTCTTTCCCATTAAGACATGAATGTCAAAACATWGCTACTTCCAATAAACTATAGCACAGAGACCATTAACTATGGATAGCCTATAGAAACATGCATTAGTACAGCAATACAGAAGAACAGGGCTTAGCTCTAGTATCAGGCATCAGATCATTGCAGCAAATCCTGTAATGAACAGTTCTTACCTGATGAAYGAGATGCAGCTTGCTGGCTCCTGTACAGTCCAGGTAGGTGTTTCTGTTCATGTTTAATTCGGAGGGTTTTTTTAGCTCAGTCATGGTGTTACGGAAGCACAGAGCCTGGATAAATCCTGCATCACAATATCCTGGTRAGTGTATTCTGCCTGTTTCACTGCAGGAAATCTCCCAGATCAAAACCAGCACCAGTTTGTCTTTAGGTGGCTGAGCTGAGATGAGGTAGTCCATGAAAGCAGCAATAAACGTTGCAAACTGGCACCAAAGCTAGGCAGTCAGGYTACGTGCTGTTGCACTTGAGTTGCTCTACCCTGTTGGGTTTATGCCAGCTTAGGAGCCTGTGTACATTGGCCTGTAGACAGAACARCTTCTCTCCTTCCCCCATGATGGAAGGAGGGCTGCAGTATAACACCATGTGCCCATTGAGGGAGATTTTTTGACCTTAGTGAGTCTAAATCACTGTCAAGCAACTGGAGGTTTAGCTCATATATTCCATCAAGCATTTGTTTTTTAAACCCAGGAATGCATTTAATGGCAACATACTRTGACTGCAGGCTTGTTTGTTACTTAAATGTTTTTAAAAGGAACAAAATAGGGYTAGAGAGACATCTGCAAACATCACTGTAACTCCTATTCCACAGTCTGATCTAAAGCTACTAGCAAAGGAGAATCAGTGTTACAGTAACAGGCTTCACTGGTTGTCATTAGAAATATGGATACTGCACAGTGTTCATTTTTGYTGCCTTCTAATTGTGTGAAATACTTTCTTGTATTCCTTGATGGTAGAGAGGCACATATTACTAAAAGAGTGTACACTGTAACCCTTTTCCTCTAGTTCTCCTGACCAAAACTCATGCARTCATCATTGTCAATACATAGGTTGCACATAAGTTCTGCAAAATTTGACAGGAAACCTTTGACAGGAAGCCATTGACCCCAAATTTCACCGCTTTGTTCAGTATTTGCATTTAACACCACTGAGTCTGAACTAAAATAGCTGGAGACAGAAGTATGATCTCTAAACAGTGAGTAACGCAAAGTTTGTATCGCAGCTATGCYGCTTGCCCAAGCTGAAGGGTGGCTGTCTACGTGGAAGAGGAGTCATCTCTCTCAAAATGAGATCTCCTCAAAACAGACTGCAGAAGCAGGGACCTGGTAGGAAGACTGTAGGGATCTCCAGGGGTACAGCTTTACAGGTCTGCTTGAGCAGTCCTACTGGACACAGAGCACAGGAGACAGAGGTAGCCTTTCCAGGCAGGGCAGGTCCCTATGGGCTTTGGGAGTCGTCCCTGCAACTCCAGCAGCTTGGCAAGCCCAGAGTGCCTGCGCTGCATCGTGTTTATCCACCAGCCAGCCAGCAGCAGCTCCTCCATTGCTCTAAAATGGAGAGCCAAAGCTCCATTTGTTCGAAATGCTTTGTGAATATCATAAATGGTAAACTTCACGTTGATTTCTATATGCAATATAATTTGTGATAAATGCCGAAAGAGCCTTAAACTCTGCATCATGCAAAAACAGACAGTACCGAGACCACACAGCACATCAGCAAAACAAGTTTGTTACTAACATTACAACTTTACATAGATCTGCTTTTACTTTATCCATAAGCTAATTACAGAGCTTGTACGCTAGACTTAGCAAGCTTCTCGGGGCAGGCTCTGCACAGAGAAGAGGCGAGAGTGGAACCCACTAAAATCCCCAAACCAGCGAGAGGCCGCGGCGGCCTCGGCCGGGTGAAATCAAACGCCCCGTCACCAGATGGCAGCGCGCGCGCGCGCGCGGCGGTTAAACGGCCGGGACYCTCCGCGCCGCCCTGTGGGGGCGGGGCGGTGGCGCGCGCGCGCGCTCCCCGGTCTGTTGCGGCGGTAACGGTAACTGTAACGATAACGGTTACGGTTGGGTTCGCCGGTAACGACAAACCTCAGCCCGGCGGGGTGCCGGTACGTGAGCRCTCCCCTGCCCCATCCCCGCAGGTAATCACAGCGACTTGGCCGAAGGTTCTTGTTTGCCGCTTCTGTGATTGACATACTTAATAAACCCTGGCTGGGGACCGTTTAATACCACCTGCTGGAAGSACTGCTGATTGCCGCAATGCCTTCCTGGACCAATGAGCAGTCTTGGAAAAATACATTCCTGGAAAGAAATCAAACACTAACTGGATTCTTGCCTGTGYGCATGCATGGAAGAGAGCCAAGATGAAAGTATCGAAGATACAGTTTTAAAAGTAATAATATTACATAACAGTAGCCTTGTTACAAAATAATATCAGGAAGTTATGGTTATGTCATTCCTCTTGACACGTATGTTTTCAGAGAAAACATCCTGTGCAGGAAACATGACACAAACTGTAGAAAGACTGAAAACTGTCAACAGCCTACAGATTCCCTACAGATGCTCTTCTTACTTCCCTACCGGAAAATCGAGAGTTACTGCATAAGTTGCTATGAGCTGTCTCTGTTAMAATCACCCATGCTGGGGAGTGTCTTCTGACTACAGCTATTTTTGTGTTGTCTGTGTAATGTTCCTGTAAAAGAGAAAGATTAGAAAATGTTACCTTGGGCTTCATATAAATGTTTTTATAAGCTATATATGTAGCTATGTATGGCGTACTTCTAATTTCAGTGTTGCTACTACTAAAAATATTCTGAGAATAGAAATAGGACTACCATTCATATATTGTACCTAACAGTAATGATATGTATTGAACACATTTGGGAAAAAAGAAACAGAGCAGGTCTGAGTTACATAAATTACCAAACTCCTTCATTCACCCACTGGAGTTGGTCAAGGGGCTGTACAATGTCAAAAAATTTTACATCATGTTTTCTCACTTGTAAGCCAAACTTGAAACAGAGAGAGACACAGAAGAGGGCAGTGTGAGGGAGCAGGGACAATACCATATTTTTCARTATCTATTCCTTCCTCCAGCTCCTGTCTCGTTTCTTCAGGAAAACGAGGAAGAAATAAATCATTTTGAAAACCTAGCTTGAGAACTGCCCGAGCAGTAGCAGTTGGAAAGTACAGTCCTGAGTCTCCAAGATAATAACTATTGTTATTGTTGTTGTCACTGTCACTGCATCACCTAGAAGCACTGATTTGGGAACAATGCCCAACTATGCTGCATGTTATTCAAACATAATAAAAAAGCACAGTCACTGTCTGAAAACCCTGCAATTTGACTACAAAGAAAAGATGCAATGGATGSAGCCCAACAAGCCTAGGAATGCAAAGAAGCAATATAAGCAAAAAAATCAGTAGTCCTAGACAGGAATTTGAGACCAACAGTTGTCTCAAGATCAGGACRGAAAGTATGTGGATGGAGCCAGAAATGGAAATGGAAAGAGAGAACTTGGGAGTAGGGAAGAGAGAAGATGATAAAGCCTCCTGGCAAACTCAGTAGGGACAAACAGGTTCTTAGGAGAGTGTTGTAGCATCCGTATCAATTGGAGCACAGCTCAGCTGGCTCAGAAATTGGTTGATGATTTTGACAGTTTTTCCTAAATGCAGMTTGACCAACTCAGGAAAACTGGTGACAACAGCTGGCTACCATACCCTGGGCAAAGCAGTAGACTTTAAGGAAGTATCTGAAGCRGGTAATGACATGGTAGAGGCTTGGGGAAAACTTCTCTTAAGAGCGATCAGCGCATCAAAAGCTGCTTGTTGTTAATTTTAAAAATGGGAATGGCAGGATGGCACCATGAACTGGTGGAGCAGAGGGTTTCCAGCTCCTGCATTTGAAGGCAGATGGGAGGTGGGCTATGAACAGTTATGAAGCTAATATGAGCTGAGTGCATTTGCTRCAATAGAGAAAAAGGAGCTAAGGAMAGATGTACAGTATCAGTAATGGATTAGAGGTAAGATCTCTGTAGTAGCTTTTGGAAGGGATATAATTGAGGATAGAYTCTCAAGGCTGGAGGAGAAGGAATRGTAGCAAAGGAAAAGGAAAAGCAGCAAGCTGATGAGCACCTATATATGAATCTTGGCTTCAGAGGCTGGATAGGAAGGCCAGCATCCCCAAACTGTTATGCTGAAAAATATCTGCATGTTTGTCTTAGGGGATGAAATGTTASAAAGTCTGACTTGAAGATAACACCAAGTTACTTTGTTCACAGTCAGTGAAAGGAAGGGTGGGAGGGTAAGGTTCTCGATCGAGGGCTCTTCTTTTAGCTGGTTTGAGGTTGAAGCAATGGTGAGAATTGCAGAGAAATTGTGCCTCGCCCATACCACAGTTGAAGCCATCTGCAGTCACAGTGCCCTGATGGGATGGATTGAATTCAGGCCATATCGGTATCACTGTGTTCAAGCTTTCCTGCCCATTAAATGAGCTGACTTGCACTTCAGCCAGTGTCTGAGACAGTGCGCAGGTGGCAYGGATGATCGAGGAGTTTGGATTAAAGAGCAAGAACAGCCCATGAGCTAACCTGGTGATGTGGATGTCATTGGTACCAAAGTCAAGGAGACTGAGATCTCTGAAGATCATAGCTAAGTGTGTTGATGCCAGCTGGTATGTCACAGAAAMTGAAGACAGAGGGCCCAGTTAGAAACTTTAGCCATAGCATTTGGAGACCTGCACTATTAGAAGTCAGACCACAGGATGTTTAAGATAAAAACTTGAGATCCACCAATGAGCGATTGTATAAAAGATTTTTTTTTTCAGTAAGAAATGAAAAAGAGAAGGAGAAAGGCTGGTAGTTATTAAGAAATTATTTTCATTATTTTTTAAAAAGATGAGAGTTCTCTGGGGCTGAGTGGAGAAGGAAGCAAATGAGGTTTTTCTCTGCAGCTTGTGTGGCATTTACAAGGTTTGCAAGGGCCAGTCCTGTGCAACGTTTTCCATTGACACTTKCCTTGACAAGAGTAAATACCTAGTCAGCATGTAAGACAGCAGCCTGCTAGCTCACTCCAGGAGTATTTTTTCTACTGATAGAGCTTCCTTGTGCAATTAGAGAATGCAAAAGCTATCCCTGTTAACTGGCAATGAACAGTGTTTTCTTCCACTGGTAGAAGGACAAGGGAATGCCCAGCATATTGAAACAAACAAAATAACTGTGGACATTAGCTAAATAAKGAGACAAGGAAACATCTGTTACTTCTAAAGGGGAAGTGGTCATCAGAATGGGTTACAACAAATATTCTTTGCAAATGTTGAAAGAAATAGGAGAATTTTCATAATTTTCTTGTGTTTGGGATGAGTTTCTTTTCTTTATTGATTGATAAATGTACCTGTTATATTTTCATAAGAGTAACTTGACTGTGTCTCTCACCCCCTGACTAAGTCTGAGAAGTGCAGTGTGACAGTTTGGGGATGCTAATCTTCCTGTGCAGTCTCACAAGCCAAAATTCATATATGGGCTCTCATTAACTCCATTGATTACTTCTCTTCCCTTTCCTCCAGCCTGAAGAATCTTTCACACTTACATCCCTCCCAAATGCTGCTAGAGACCTTTTATTTCTAGTCCATCATTGATAACCGTATATCTGTTAACCTAAAGTTCACTTACCTCAGGGAAGAATTTTAAACATACAAGCTCCTACAGAGGGAACAACACATGAAGGGTTTAAATGGGACATTGTCTTCTTGCAAGCTATCAACAAAGAACATTGGCAAACCCTATAAATATACTAACGATTCAGCCTTGTAAGGAAAAGCTCAGACCAACATTCCTGTCACTGTGGATATCCTAGAGGACAGCTGTTATTCAAAGTGGTTGCTTAGGGTAATATTCCTCTCACATTGTAAAGCTGCCAGTACAGCACATATAGCATACAAAGTCCCTGAATGGTCACTTAATTGATTAATATGGCTTTTATTGTAGTACCAGCTCAACATCTGACAGACTAGTTCAAGTAAAAGTATTGGGGCATTAATTTAATTAACAAGGATTTCAACTTCAGGTGGAATTGCTTGGTTACAACACTGGCTGTGTTGTCTGCCTCAGAGGGTGTGAAATAGCAGTGAAGGGACTCAGCAGTARTTGTGGCAGAGACTATTATCCTCAGAGATTTCTTGCAAAGTGAATGCAAAGTAGTATGCATTTTGTAATGTGCATGCTCTCTAAGCAGTATTTCCTTGCAACCCATCTTGCTGTCACTTACAGGCTGCTTTTATGGGTATGTTTTGTCTTGTAGCATCAATTCTTTGCTGTTGAGTGTGTGTTAATTTATACACACAACATAAATTTAAGACACAACAGTGATGGAAAATGATCCRCATATTTACATAATCATTTGCAATCCTAGTACAGAGAGGACRTTTTATAAATTGCTCACTGACAATAGAACTATTCATAATTTTGGAGCAGAGGATAGCTGCTGATGGTCTACAGGGCTCTCTCCGTATCCTCAAGGGAAACTGGTTCTAGAAAGTGTTTCTCACAATTGCTGTGACAGTCATTTCTGATTATTTCCTTGCAGCTGTCTGAGCAGGTGTTGAGTGTCAGAGGGCTTGTGTGAATTTATCRCCTGAAGACTGGCTTGACCTGGCATTGGTTATCACATATGGAGAGGAAGTAAGAGAAAGGGAGAGAGACAGGGTGAAAATACCACATCAGCAGCTGTACTGATTAACTGTTCATAGGAACTTGGCCAGTCATGGGCTGTCCTGCAGGGTGTTCGCTATGGTTCCTGGATATTGAGCATGTAGGGTGGAAATCTCTGAGGTCAGTTTAGAGGGTGGTGAGTCTATAACATGAAACTGGGCTCTTGCTGTGCCCAAGTGCCCTGTTACAACACTACGTTTTGGCCTGTTAACTGCAAAGAAATTATGGCAATTGCCCTATGCTTGGTCTTCCCTGTCCCATTTCTGCACCAGCTGATGCTGAGGAAGCTTTAACCCGAATTTTCTCAGTGATCTCCAGCATTCTAAGTGAAAATTTAATGCTGCCACAGTGTAAACCCTGAACTTTTTAATGTCAAGTATAACTCACATAGGTGTAGAAAGATAAAATCAGCTTAAGAAGCACCTACRCTTTACTTCAAAGATTATGTGACTGAAGATGTCTCTGCAAATTTCCAGTTGTTCCGAAGGTAATAAAACTCATGGTCAATGGTGTTTTCATAGTTTCTCATCTTAACATCAGTTGATCTACATTTGTTTTTTTTAAAAAAAGGAAAAAACAACAACAACAAAACAAAGAGCTATTTGCAGGGCAGTTTGCTCTGTAAGTTGTTTCTGGAGTTAAAAAGCATCTGTTCCAAGCAAGTAAGATAGGCTGACTCGGGCTTGCCCAGCCTTTCCCTCCTCTCTACTGTAATGCTCAGCAGAGTGAGTAGGTGGTTTTGGCTGTGTGTTTGGAGTGGGAATAAGTTCCTTGGTCAACCCCTCCAATTTCTACATGACACGAAGTGTAAGTCCAAATTCAGATATGTTTTGCAATAGGACAGAATTTGACCCACACATGATGAAATATTAGAAAAGAGCAGCTGATAAATTTTCTACATTGCAGACTTTAAAATAAAAATCAGTTGTTAAGCAGGGGAGGGAATACTACAGCAGAGGGGCAAATATAGTCTGCTGTGGCAATGCAGAGGTGGGTACAGCCCTGATCTATTTGTAGTGATGGGAAGGCTGCAGCTGAATCATATCAGGAGAGATGCACATGGTGCTGGTTGGAGCTYTGAGCAGAGCTCTTTTTGCCTTTTCCTGCACTTGCTCTGCAGTGGGCACAAGCACTAGGGAAATCAGCAAAGAGGCTGAGGGAGCTGGAGAGTCTCAGGAAACCTGTGGAGCAGGAAAGAGTGGATGAGCCATGGGGAAACAGCAGCATTCAGTAGAATCTCAGTAGGAATGGAGAGAAATAGGTGGCAGCTGAGTGAGCAGAGACACGTGAATTAGCCAGGCAGAAGAGTAGCAGCAGAAAGGGAGGAATGAGGTTAAAGGAGGTGTAGAATAGGACTGCAAGCTTTCAGTAGTTCTTTCAACTCTTCTACCCTGTTCTAATTTATTGCTGCTAGTCTGGACTGGGTGTGTGCATGGCATGTTAGCAACACAGGTGGGTGGGTGGCTAAGGTTGGTTTGAAATGCAAAAAATGAATATGTGCCTCATGACAACTAACTTATCTGGCTTGTATTAGTGGAAGTGACACTGGTATACACAGTCAGACATGAGGGTCCTGATCTGGTAAGTGCTTATAATCATGAACATCTTACTGTATGCTGGTAGCTTCATTTGAACATATATGCATGTGTTTTTGAGCTGTCAGGCTTACACCTGTCAGAGTCCTACAAAAAGCTCACTGAAAGGTGAAAATAATAATAATAATAAARTGYGAACTAACTTGTTAAGGCTGTCCCAAAATAGAGTATGATCYTGAGAGAAAGTGCTATAATGAGACCACAACATTATTTTTTGTTTGTTCAAAAATATCTCATGTTTGACAGGAAGATTTTTGTTTGTTTTTCTAATTTTGTTTAACTCATTGCTTGAAGATTGAAATGCAGAAAGTCCCCACCCAACAGAGAAATTCTCAGAAGACCGAAAAGAGGAAGACCTATTTTGCAACCAGGGTGGTTTCCCCCTCTGATATGCATGATGGTGAACAGGCAGGGTAGTATTTTTACTGTAGGCAGTTTTCTGGCTGTTGAGTCAAATATGAGTTTCCTTTGCACAGACAGGTGTATACCAGGGAAGGAATGGAGAACTATATGTGCCCTAGTATATATCTTAGTCTCACTCAATTRTATTATCTCTATTTGACTTGGGGCCATACAGAGTAGGGGCTCCAGAACACTCCCAGTTTCCAAGATCCAGATGAGGCCAACTGAAGCCAGAGTTGCTCAGCACTCCTCAGGATTAAGGTCTTTAAGAGTAACTACAGTGGACTGGAAATCAAAGATATCCATGAATAAGAACTGCTTAATTCAGATGACTACATATGGGAAAACAGAGAACATTACATAAGAAGGGAAGGAAAAACACCAGTGTGAGCTGAACCCACTAGTAAGGCCAACTTCTTTTTTTCAGTCACTTTGCACTGAGCTGATTGTATCCATTAGTTGAAACATTTATTTTACTAATCCAGAACCAACTGACTTTTCTTACAATCAGCAGAGCATTTTCATGTGAACAGAGAATTTGTGGAACCGGATAGAAGGAGAGACCTGAAGACTTCAATCCACTTTATAAACTCAGGTACAGCATGAGTTCAGTAGTGGGTGTCACCCACAGACTATCCTCGTATTTGTACTGGTATTGTCAACAGTACTAAGTCATTTTAGAGTCATCTCTAGATTGATGAAGCAGAGCTAGGACAAAGCATTATTGTAAAAGGATTACCTTAATGGGAGAGCCATTTGCAGTCTTCAGATCCTGCTGGAAGTGGGGATGATTGTGGAGAGTACACAAAGACCCCAGCGCACATGTGCAGTGTCAGAGGTTTGTGAGAGGAAGAGTATGGGGGTAACACTGATCCCCATCAGTGAAACATGGGGCTCCCTCAAGTCCTGCCTCGTACCACTCTCTTCAATCCTCCTCTCCCTTGCAGCGCTTCCCCCAGCTGTCTGCAGAAGCAAYCTTGGGAAGTCCCTGCCTCTCCAAAAATCTTGCTAGTGCTACTACTTCAGGCTGATGGTACCAGCCTTGCTTGAACTGTTAAATTTGCCTAAGCTGCTAAATACTATGCACAGTTTCTCAAATGAAGGCAAGAAGTCACTCTTTGTTTCCAGGGTAGACCCTGCAGAAGAATCAGGAGTCAGCAATTTGAAAGCAAAAGAATCTTTGTTTATTGTAAAACTACTGCTCCCTGCCCTCCCAGCCCCATGACAAAACAAAGCAAAGCAAAACAAAACAAACATACAGAAGGAAGAAATGTTCTGTCAGAAGCCCAGTCCAGCAAGGGTCTGACTGCAAGCAGTACCATTTGGCCACAAAACACGACTATCCTTTAAGCTCACCTGTAGCCTGCTGCCCAAGCCTCCTCAGGCTGAACGAAGAGAGTACAGCAGCCATAAAGTCCGCTCTGTCCTGTGTGGGAAGCAGCAGTGCTGTCGTAGTCACCATAGTCTAAGAATTTAATGCAGGCACAGGCTTTATATCTAATAAATGTGTAGTAAATGATGTTTTATTAGCAGGAGGTCTGTGCCAAGGGTTGGTCGCTAGTAAAACCCCTGATCTAGGGAACTTCCATTCTCAAGGCAAGTGTTTAGAGGAACAGCTTTACTCCTTTACCATCCTAGAAGACAGGAGTGTTGGCTTACAGCAGTACCACTGACAGCCCTCCATGGTTTGCTAAAGAGTAGGACGGGACCTAGATCATGCTTTCTCTTATGATTGTGTTTCAGTGCTATCCATTTCACTGATATATCTTAGATTAAAAAAAAAAAAATTCAGACCATGACTGATAAAGTGCGTCCTGCTATTTTAGCAGGATTTAATAAAAAAAAAAATAATAAAAAAAAGAAGAATGAAAGAAACTAAGAAACACCTACTTATTCTTTTAGAAGTTTTAAGAAGACAGTGGTTTAGTAATCGGCATGGAATTCTTTTCTCTGAATTCAAGGTGCTAAATAACCCTTAACACAAGTGTACAATACAACAGGAAGTGTAATTAGAACTGACTCAGTGAGGAAAGAGCCCTGGAGTTTGAAGAAAAATATGWCACTGTTTAGAAAATTAAGGGTGAGCTAAAATATAAAATCTCAAGACTCTTTGAATGGCAAACATGATATCACCATGAGATCCTTGCATTTCCTTTTTGCCTGCTTTCTAACAGTGTAAAAGTCTTATTGTATTTCCATTAAAATCAAAGCCAAATACTTCAGTTCCTTCTGCACAGGCTCAGACCCTTATTATGTTTCAGTAACAAAATTTTTATTCCAGCGAAGTGTATTCAATTCTGCTTAAGCTCTATTCTGATCTAACTGGTGTGTTTCGAACAGAATTATATAGATTCAATTATGGCCCTTTTGARGGAAAGAATTTGAAAAATTCCCCACCAAGAGTTGATCTTCACTRGCATTTAGCAACAGTAACTTCCTCCCCATCAGGTGTTGACACAATTGAAAGAGTCATCAAATAGTTCACAGGAAYTGATAACAACAAATATGAAATGGTAAACCATTTAAAAATGCTGTAAGTGGAAAACATGTCTTGTCTGGCGAGTTGGGGTGTAAAATACACACAACCAGATGGTTACACAAACATGTCTGGAACTGCCTAAGCAGGCCAACACTTTCTTCTGTGATTGTAAGAATCTGACAGCAAGGTCTAGTGTTGTGTAGGAGCTGTATGTGGGGTTTGGCTGCAGAGTTTAGAAATTAGTAAGCAGGCAATTGGGGCAACTGGGCTGAACAGAAGACAAGAAGACAGGACAGTATATTAAAATATGGYTGTTTCAAGGCCTTTTGCACCTCCCCCCCCCCTTTATTGGTAGTTTTAATTGTTTCTTTTTCCCTGTCTCTGGTATTAAATATGTATTGGTTCCTTTTTTTAATGAGCCTGTTACCTATAATGTACATCTAGAAGTACTACGCGGTTTATGGGTGTCTTGTACAAATCAGCAACTTCGTTCATATCTGTTCCAACTACTGCCCACACAGCCTTTCCTTTTCAAACCTGTCTCACTGCTGTTAATGAAGAGCAGCTTAATAGGGCCAAAAGCACTGTATACATTTAAGAATGCTTCAGAGAGGACCCATTTAGCAACAATGTTTTTCAACCTTGAAACTCAAGAGTGGAGGCCGTATAAACACAAAATCTTTTCTTGTTTTTCTTTTTGTTTAGCTCCCTGCACTGTGAATTTAAAGATGTGAAACTAGGAGAGGAGAGTTTGCTCACGTATTGAGTGCAAGATTTGGTTTGACTCCGGCTTTGTGGTCCCCCCAAGCCGGAAGGGCTCTGACACCCAGCTGGTTCCTTTTCAGTTCTGTGCTTTCCTAGAGAGGAATAGCTGTTTCTCAACTGTCTGCTCTATCTCTTGCACAAGACATTTAGGCTTATGTTCAGAAGCCTGAAAAATGGTGGTGTGCGAAATAGCTTTCCTGTCATAAGTAATGATCTTTCCCACTCACCCTTTGGTAAATCCCCCCTCTTTCCAGGGACTCCCTGTAGTGAGGATAAGCTACCTCTTAAACAGGAAGCATTATGCTAGAATACTTTATTGTTTAATATCAGTAAGCTTTATCAGTGTGAACTGACTCTCAGATGCATATGTTGACCTAGACCCTGCAGCAGGTACTACGAATAGGATAACAAAGACAGTTAATTGAGGGGAAATACCCTTATACACACAAAGAATACATTTATTCTAAATTGCCAGCATGTGGAAGGCAGTGCAAGCAATTCTAAGGCCAAACTTGACTCTGTTACTCCACCATAGAGCCAAGATAATTCCAAAGGAGGAAATGGATTTGTGTTAGTGTAGCTGAGATCAGAAGCTGGGCTGTCTTTCCCAGACTTCAAATGGAAAAAAAAAAATCTAGTCTTTAGATTTTGTATTGAATGACTCCCATGTGTTTCAGAGTTAGAAATTTTCCTTGTTAAAAATGAAGTGTACTCCTCGTGGGTCAGCTTCCGAGTTGCTGATGCTCTGCTTGTTGAGTGTGTCTGCTAGGCCCTCAGGTCCACAGAGGAAAACACCTATTCTGGAACTGTTAAGAAAATGAAAATATGGTCAGGAACTAAGCATRCAGCAGCTCTGTGTTGTTCATGTAAGTCAGTCTTGTGTTCTGCAGCTGCAAGGTTTTCTCTATTACAGAAACTAAAGTAGAACTGCATGTCTCCCCTAAAACCTATAATTCTTTGCAATTTACAACATGCTTAGTGCTCCTTCTAAAATAGGTGGTGGGCTAAGTCTCAATCTAGCAGAAGTCAGTGAAGACAGTTTTACTGACTTCAAAGGGATCAATGAAATAGAGACTCAAAGAGATTATCATACAAATTCTTGAAAGAAACAGCTCCATTTTCTTCCTGCTAATTTTGGGTGCCTAGACAAAGGTTATCTATGTTCATGTTTCATCTTTAGAGGTAGCAGATATTATTTTTAGAGGTCATTGACATTCCTATCTACTTCAGCAGGAATGACAGGGCACGTTTTTTCTAAACGTACTACTAGCAATCAAACGCTACATAAAGTTTCTCACCAAAAATGGATTACAGTTTTTGAAATTGTAGGTTAAAACAACTTGTTCAAGAC
Organism: Rhea americana; assembly: GCF_003343005.1. Taxonomy (NCBI): domain Eukaryota; kingdom Metazoa; phylum Chordata; class Aves; order Rheiformes; family Rheidae; genus Rhea; species Rhea americana. Next base: position 934,781 of record NW_028186745.1, read on the forward strand.
TACCATTCATTCAATGGCTGAACCAGTATTAGAAAATACCTAGAAATTGTTAGATTGTGAGAAAAAAGTGTTTCTCAAATGTTACCAGTTTAAGGAATAAGATGGCTATTATAGCAGAGAAAGGTGACAGACACTATCCAGAGGTACAGGTTTACCCTGGATGCTTCCTTGCAATGGTTTTGAACTCATTTTCCCAGTTAGGTCTTCCATACAATGTTTTCTGTTTAAGGCCTGTAATCACATCTTTCTCTTCTTCATGATGCACTGCAAAATGAGTGGCCTGTGGGAAATGAAACAAAAAGGGTAGTGTAAGGATAGACTTAGAAATGTTAGCATTATTTCTGGTTAGAAAAAAAAAAGAATCATATCAATACGCACAGCATTGTCAGCAAACGGGGAATTTATTGTGGACCGAAAAGGAAAGCTAACATTGGTAAACTGACAAGCAGTCTCTGTCTTCCTCATTCTCACAAATTGGCCAATCTCAAGAATTAATGCTATAATGTATTAAACACAGCAATTACATTTCTTTTWCAACGAACTGTTTCAGTCCAAGAGCTGTAAAATAAAGCTGTAAACTAGGAAAAATCTTCCCTGTTAGTTACAATAATACAACCCTTGACCTTAATGACATCCTGCCAGTCTTATTTCTAGAAGGACTGATCCACATGAATAGGTTTTGTCCATCTTCCCTGTGTAAATTCCGCCTAGACCAGCAAAGCTAAGTAAACACAGGGAGAGGAGAAGACGTGGGTAAGAGCATAGTCAGGTCTTGTAGAACTGGAAAGGTCTGTATTTAGTTCTGCAGCACTTTTATAGGTCAAAAAAAGTTGGAGGAGTAACTTTCTCCCAAATAAATAATTCTGTGACTTTTCTCTCCTTCCTGTTTTCCAGTGTGTGTCTGTGTGTGTGTGTGTGTGTGTGTATGATAACTTCCTACCTTATTACTACCCCTCCCTACTCTGTAGCTAAGCTGCAGCACTTAGGCACATTGTGAATTTTGCAAAATTGATATATAAGTACAAGGAAACATAACTAAAAGTAACAAGAGTGAGCATCTTTCCCAACTGAATCACACATTCTGAAGCAGGTCATGGAAGATCTGGTCTTTTGTATCCCTGCAATGACTGTCACACATAGGAACATCTAGATGACACATGAAGAGTCCAGAAACAAATACGCTGCCATTACTCAGGCCTTGTGCGTTAGCTTTTCCAGTCCCCAGTGCCATCAACTCTGTTTTAAGCAGTATTAGCTGTCTTAGAGGTATTTGCAGGTTTAGCTGAGGTTGATGCTGTGAGGAAAGACTGCTTGAGTGCACAGCCAGAAAGGAAATCACAGCRCACATTACCAGCTGAACTCATGTAAGTTCAGATGAATAAGAAAGGAGGAAGACTGTCCCCCTGGCTCCCTATCCTTAGTAAGCTTGATAAATACCCTCTTGGACACTGTTGCTGTTTTCGTAAAGGAGAAAGGGGGATGCTCTTACCCAGCACCTGTACAGGAAAGAGAATGTGAAAGACTTATTCCTTTGGCACAAGTGTAAAACTAAAATCAGAAAGTTCTCCCTTCACAGAGGAAACAGCTCTTTGCTAATGAAATCTTGCTCTTTCTTAAAGGAGGCAGCAACAGCAATACTACTGCTGTTGCAGAGTAGCATTTTATTTTCCAAGTCATCTCATGGCTGCAAATCTGTTCTCAGGCCTACAGCTGGACACTTGAATATGAGATCATTCGTAATTTTGGTCTTGGCCCAGGAAGGCTCCATCTGTACTGGGATTTAACAACCCCCTTTATTCTCAAAAGACAATTCCTAACATTTTCCCTTCTTGGTCAAGTTTCCCATTTGCACTATCTAGCACAGTGATTCATTATTGACAAGGAAAGAAGGAGAGAATCAGAATAATTCCCAGTCATGATAAGTAGTTCTACTTTTCTTGTGCAATTTTTCTCACCAGTTTTAYCTGAAAAGTGCTATATTGATTGTGCTGGTCTCTCCTGGGAAGGAGAAGAGCTGAGCCAAGCTCTCCCAGAATTGACCAGAGGTGCTCTGCATCCACAGGAGGGGACCACTACAGAGTGCTCCCAGAGTTTCACCACTCCTAGTGACTGACATTTCAGCCATCATAGCGTTTCTATAATAATTTAGGGTGAACATTGGTRGCAAACCCAAAGATTTGTAAGTCAGCATGAGCTAAATTTTTTAATGAGGTACTCTCAGATCAGTGCAGAGTGCAAGAATCACACAGTATCATGTAGGCATTCCTACTTTGCCACAGTGGTTCTAACCCCACCCCATTCAGGTTGTTTTGATTGCCTTTTTAAACAAATATCATGACTTTAACGATAAGGAAATTACCAACATTTACAGAAGACTTTTCCTCTGTCAATGCCCATCTACATTTAAAACCTCTGAGAGCCAGATGAGCACCAGGAAAATGACAATTTGAATGTTAATCAAAATACAACAAGCTTGCTGACATGAACATTGTGACATTTTCCACAGTGTTGTTACCTGAGATTCATCCCAGCCTGTAAGGTAGATGTTGTAGCTGAGAAATTCTGCATTATTCCTCTCTTGCATCTGAGTCTCCAGAGATTGCAAGAGGTCAGCAAACCATTCAAAGGCATGAGTGTCCCTGCAAAGCCAGTAAAAATAGATCTGGAAGAGAGAAGGGTGAGGCTTAGGGTACATAGGCACTTGTGGATTCTGGTTTGTTTTTGCTAACAAAGTGAGGACTGTAGAGTTTCTGTAGAAGAACTAGCCTGACCACTTCAATTGACAAGGAGACAAGCTCGTACTGAAGCTATTCAAGAGTTCAGATTCTGGGAGGGTTGTGAAGCAAAATATGTGACTGCAAGAACAGGGAAACAACTTTCTACTCCTCTTCCATCTGTGGGTTTACAGTTTGTGATGTTTGCGCACTTATATCCTTGTAAAATACTTTGTTAGAATATAAAATAATGACTTACAGGTAGATTCTACCTCCCTGTCTGCTGTCAGGAATGGGAAATTAAAAGGTGACAAAACCAGTTCTGTTCTTGTAACAGGAGTATGACCATAACTAGAGAGTGTAATCCCACACCTGTGCACAGAGAGTTTTCAGGGGCAGAAAGTGAGAGGAGGATGAGTTTCATTGACTCAAAGTTGCTCTGTATGCGTATAGCAAAGGAATGCAGTATTTGTCTGGATGCAGTTAGTATTTTAAGAGTATTATAGGGCTTTGTGTTTCCTGCACAGTTTGAATGGTGTCTCCACTACACATGGAAATCCCCAGAGCTACAGTCAGTATTTGCATGCATGATTTAGCTATTTCTCCTTCCCCCCTCCCTCCACCTTTTGGCTCTCCTGCTTCTTTGTTTGCCAGTCTTCGAGATAATTGGACTTTTCTCTCAGGACTCACACATGTCTGGAGCTAGACCACCTTTGCTGGGCCTGTTATGGTCAGGACTATATGCCCTCAGATGATTGCTTGGGTTCTTGGAAAGTTCTGTGACACAATGCATATGTACCTTTTTGAGTTTTAGGTTGGTTGCATCGTGGCAGTACTTGTACCAGACAGACTTGAGTACTGATGCGAATGGAGTGACTCCTATTCCAGCTCCAACAAGCATAACTGTTTCATAACTGAATACGTCCTCACTAGCTGTTCCAAAGGGGCCATCGACAGCTATCCTGAAATTGAAAGTATAGTTAATAAATCAATAGTGAAGTGAATATTTATTAGTGCTATTTAAAATAACAATAAAAATGTAAGATATTTGTCCATTATGATGCACATTTGGGTTAAATACTGATTGGTAAAAGAAGAGGTGATGTTGATAAAGAGAATCAGCCTAGGACCCATTCTGACTTACATGTGTGAACTTGGTCATACAGGAACTTTTCTCCCTCCAACAACCCCGTCTGTTCAAGACTTTGTTTCCCTGGCTTTGTGCAGCATTGAGTTCTCCTCAAACAGCAGGAGATACAAGAGATTATATATCCTTTGCTGGAGATACAAGGCCAAATCTAGAGCTAACAGTAGGACTGAAGACCTGGAGTTGAACAAAAAATTCCCCAATTTTCTTAACAGAGACTAACTCAAGAAATCTAGAAAAAAAAAATCACTCACATTCAGTTGCTCAAAAATACCTTGCTTGAAATCACTAAAACATGCATTTAAAATTTATAGGTTTGAGGGGGGAGTGACTTGAAAGAAKAGATGGTCACCAACATCCTCAATGGAAGGAGTTAAGGACTGTGTCACAGGTTCCACCAAATTGGTTCAGCAAATTTTGTAGTGTCATAGATGTTGGTTGATTTTACCAAGGAGATTCTTTGAACATACCTGGGCAACTTCCATGCTTCTTGGAATTCTTGCTTATCACATCCGCAGGCATTAAACAACCCCTCTGTCCAGTCCCCTACAATACGGACATGAATGCTGAAGTAATCCTCCTCTGGAGCAGAGGTCAGTGTGAACGGATGCCATTCCAGTCTAGATACGGCAGGACACTTGACAAAAATGTATTGCCCAACCTCCATCTTGAAGCCCTTCTTCATCATCTGGAGCTCAATTGTCTTGAAGGGATGAATGACCACCTACAATGAGAGGGACAAAGGGAAGAAAGAAAACAGCGGTTTTCACTGTTCACTCGATGTCTTTACATCCTTCATCACTAACACTATCATCCTGTCCTAGGGGAGCAAGGAAAGCAGGTGAAACTTCGCTTCCAGCAGAACTGGGGCAGAGTGAGAACAGCATCTGAGAACCAGGTAAGAGACTGCAGAAGATGCTGAGTTTTTGGTGAAAGTATTTTCACACTGTACTTGCAGTCGCTCCAGAAGGGCAGCTCAGACTGGCACATCTAATACGTCCTCAGATCTGTCTATGCACATTATTAATTCCAGATGCACCTAACAGAGTGGCACAGTACACATTGCTAATGAAATGGATATATATATACAGCAGCAAAAGTATAGGGCTTGCACACAGATTGGGAATTTGATGGACAGTACCACTGGAAACTGAAGTTTTCTTGTTATATTGGGATGAGCAGTATACTGCGTGCATTTGCATTGTGCCTATTTTAGTCAAGAATAAATAGAAATAATATTCTAGAAGCAAGGCTAATATTTCAGTCAGTATAATCTTTTAATTATAAACTTGTCTGGCAAGGTTATTTTCAGTTTTCAGAAGAGATTTACAAGAGAGAGAATTGAGTCTGCCTATATATCTATTTAGAGATCAATAATAATGCTCAACATTGTGGAATAAGGTTCCTGATGAGAAGAAGACAGATACAGCAACAAATGGTGTAGAAATGGCACGGAAATATTTTGGTAAAATTACCAAAAAGCACACTAGTACATAGGAGGCTTCCAATATGTCAGCGTCATGCCAGGGAAGAGTAGAGACTACTGTCATGCCCAAACTAGCTCTGACCTGAACAGGGTATATCCATGAAATGAAGCATAGTGCCATGTGAGGAAATTAATTAGTAAAGGCCAGGGTAGGTTTTATGTGTTTCATCTTAGTGTCATGCTAATTTGGCTATAATACATTTAGAACCAGCATTAATATCTCTGCAATATACCACGGGGGACCTACTATTTAAGTATGATATCAGCTTTGGCTACACAGAATAGGCACCCACCTAAGTCTCCTTTTCAGGAATCATTTGTTCTGCTGAAAAATCAAGATTCATAGATGTCCAGACAGCCTTTGAAAATAAATATTTGGTATCTTAAGTTACTCTTAAGGCTGTGGAATTTCTACTTTGTGCATCTTTTCCCTAGATCATGAAGAAAACTGATCTCTCCCTCTTCAGATTCAGTCCTGTGTCTTAGCTAATTTTGTCCTCTTGCACTGTTTTAATTTGGGAACCACACAGCATCTGAATTTGAGGTTTAGAGGGAACCATATTTATATGCCAGGAAGCAGTATTATTTTTGCATGATAGCAGAAAACTTCTTGAGGGTTTTTCCCCTGATAAGTTTGTACAGTGTGTAGGAGTCACTGGCTTTGCTGCACTATATTATACCTGGAAAAATAGATAATGTTTTGCCCAGTGTTAAGCACAGCATCAACACCTACCTTTGTGATAACCACCTTCTGCTGTGATCTCCAAAACCGTACCAACCTCTCACACAGGTACAAAAACATAGGACCTACTACCCATTTCCATGTCTGTAACAGAATAAGACGACAAGTGAAATGAGGAAGATGGCAATTTACATTAAATTGCACTGGAAATGAATGGACATTAAATTTAAGATACCTAGGTTCTTTATCAACCAGAGCAGGGAACCCAAAGAAGATATGAAAATTTTGAAATGAGAGAAAATTTCTTTTTCTATTGAGAGTTGCAGCGGTATTTATAATTGCTCCCATAGAGCAGGTTAGTTATAGAAATGTATTCTCCTATGACTGATTTTGTCTCCATCTAAGAATTGAGGTACCCAAGTGAAATGTGGAGTAAAGCTCTGGGTGTTACTGACCCAGGTCGGTATTACTGCAGGAAAAGATGTGGCTTCTGTCAGTATGTCTGGCTGTAATGTGTACAATCAGCCTGGTTAGTCTCTGAGAACTGAAGTGTCAGTGTCATATTTCCAGAGGCAGTCATTTGCTGTTAATGAACATCAGTCCATTAATAATGTGAAACTATTTATTATGTGGATTATGGCAGTTTCTAGGAAGGCCCACAAGCCACAAAATACAGTTTGGTAAGCAGTTCTCAGATAGGAGTTACTCTTTTGCTTTGCCTATTAACTGTATTCCTTTTATGAGATACTTTTGACACTGGAAGTGGTTTGTCTGTCTCTAGTCCATTTCTGCTTGTAATTCATTGTGTTCTATTGCAATCTATTGCTTTACATAAAGAAGTTGCCACTGAAGAGCATTAAGGCTTACATAGCAGCTTTTCTACAGCATGTACATATRTAACTTTAAAAAAGAGCAAACTGTAAGTATTTTTGATTGGATTTATGCTCAAAGCAATTGTTCTTACCATAGGAGGATTCCCTGAAAATTGGGGGATTGGACAAGCTCCCTTCTTCCCCCAGTCAGTGAAGTTCCTAGAGCAAATAGATGGATCATGTTCAGCCAGGCTCTCAGCTGTCTGTCCCCGTACAATACGCCTGAAAATAATACAAAATATTAAGAGAATGACATGGAAATGAAATATCTCAAATAGTATTACCTATTGTTATGTACTACAGTTACTTATAGCTAAGCTAAGCTACATATGTTACTTATATAGTTACGTAGCTCTGCAATGGTAATGTCCCTTTGATACCACCTACTGTTCTGATCAACCCATAGAASTGCTGTGCAAAGGATAAAAATGAAGAGGAAAGTCTGTAGGAAAAAAACACTCACTATAAAGATCAGATGAGGAACTGAGAGKTATTTCATAGCATTTCCAGAATGTGGTCTCAATAGGACCTCAATAGGTCTCAAACGGAATGAGCAAGAAAATCAATTTCTTAGTGAATAGTGCAGAAATTATTCCTATTATCTATCATAACAATTCTGGGAAGCCCTTTTCAATGACTTTTAATGATCTGGCCTCTGCATTTTTGTTTGTTGCTTGATTCTTCTTCTTCCTTTTGTTTTTTTTTTTTGTTTGTTTTTTTTTTTTTTTTTTTTTTTTTTTTGCCTTTTTTTCTTACTTTATTTTTTTTTTTTTTTTTTTTTGATTATTCCAGTTCTGCTATGTTACTAGTGGCAGAATAGTGGCCAGTGCTGAAAAAAATTCATTTTTTGAGGAAAAATATATTCTGAACTTGTAAGCTATTTCCTGCCCCTGTGTGGATTTCTTCCAATCACAAGGGAGTACAAGAATCCCCCAAAGGAGGGTAATTAGTAGGATCAGGGTCATTGTAAAGAAATTCAGATTAAGATCTGTTGACCTTCCCTAGAAACAGGGTTTGATTTTGATCAGTTTTATGCCAATATGCTTCTGTTTATATCTTCTTCCCATGACTTCCCTTTCTGTTTTTCAAGCTGGGTTTCCTTAAACTTGACTTTCTTTCACTTCATGTTTTAAACAAACATGGGATCTGAGTCATATATATGCCCAGCTTTGTGACAAATATATCAGAGGATTATTAGAATGTCTGTGCACAATCCTAGAAGTTAAAATAGATTACTAATATTACTAATGAACCTTTTCCTTATTAAGGGTTTGATTAACATCCTGTCTGAAAAAGAAAGGGAAGAGATGACACTGTCCCAGGARCATCATGAGCTGCAATTTGCAGGAGCACCACCAGCTGCAATTTACTTCCCCACCAGTGACAACTGGCTCAGCTGAGCCGCCCTGTGGGGTGAGGTGTGGCAACAGCAGGAGCCCATCTTCTGCCTGTTTTCTGCCACTTCTATCCCATCTCTGAGGGGAGAAAAGGGGGCCTAGTGGTTTTTGTCTTGCACTATACCCCAGTTYAAGGTTTGGCAATGCCGGTACCCTGTGCAACAGAAGGAGACTTTTATTCCCTTAGTAAAAGCGTAGAGGCTCTTCCAGTACTATAATTAAGCTGTCAGTAGTTTAAGCTTCTAGCTAATTCTCTTTCTGCTGAAAGGTTTGCTTTCACTTCCAAAGTGTCTCTGTACTCTTTCATCTTTGCATTTATTATGACGGGAGATTTTGAACTTTTGTCTGGGACACATCACACATGCACAMAAAAAAAAAAGGTTAGTGCTACAAAAGTGCTGTAACAGCTTGAACCAGATAAGAATCTGCCCCCTTCATGCTAGTAACTATCTTTAATTCTGTATATATAAATATATGTGTATACATACATGTATATGTATATAAATAACACTCAGCTGTTTGTCTCCTGAGACACAATGACATCGATGCCTTCTCTCAGTCACATTGCTTTGAGAAAGTCAGATCACACTTCTTCCATAACATCAATGTTTGCACATCCAAGATGCCTTCCTTGCGGGTAAAAAGCCTGTCCAATATTTTTTGTATATTATCATTTCCTCTAAACTCAAAATGTCAATCTTGCTTTTAAGGACAAATATGATGGAATTATCCTTGCTCAAACTGATCCAGCATCACATATGTGTGTCTGAGTCCTGTCACCTTGAGTGATTTGTCAGAAATCATCCTCCCCTCTACAGATGACAATATTCCTGGTTTTATCTCCACTCATAGGATTGCTCAACTTCACTGACAGATGTGTTGATCCCCCCTACTGCCCGAACTTTTGTCTTTTCAGTACAGTGCAATTAAAATAGTGAGTGTAGTGAACATGCAAGTACACAAAAAAACAATTTTTATGAAATATAAGCTAATTATTAAGGAAAGAGCAATGCTTGCTTTCTGATCCTATTGTGTAGTAACTACTAAGTTAGGATATTTTACAGGTAATCTTACAATATTTGTTGCAGGAAACAAAAGCCACTTGTCCTTTTSCTTCAGCAGGTTTTATTCTAGCATTCTCCTTCTGGTTTTGGAAGTTGAAACAGACAAATACACTGGCAGTGATTCTCATCTGCCTTCTGGTTTTGCTCTTCCTGTTATATTGTTTCTGTTTTTCCTCTAGCACTACTAGACTAAGAGGAAGTGCTTTTGAATAGTCATTTTTACGAAGCATTTTTAAAGCACTCTTTCCCATGCTCTGGATCCTCAGTTATTTTTTTAAGGATATAACACTGAGAATTTCCTTTTAAATGTTACATATAATTATGAGCTATGAAATCTAGCTTGGATATGTTAGCCTTTTTTCTTTTTCTCTGTGCATTGGTTCTGTAGTTTTATAAAAAGTAAGGTTCATGTTTCTAAAAGTGCTGAAATTGTATTTGCATAGTGTTAAAATTATTTCAATAGGCTTTTCAGCTAATTAAAGGTATTGAAGTTATAGAATGAATCAACAGTGGAAAAAGATGTTTGATATTTGGAAGTTACAAAAACTTATATTTGCCTAYACTTGAGCTGCAACAACTGAAAACCTATTCTGAAGATGTTGCTGATATTAAAAACCCTCCAGATCTAAAGGATAAACCCTTGTTATAGTCATCAGCAATCCAACAAAATCCTGTGTTATTTTTATGGAGTGATCTCCTTATGTACATGTGTGTAATGCAATTCCTTTTAGGATACAAAGATAAGTAGAAGCACAAACCTTGAAAAAAAGCTTTTCAATTACATACGAGAAAAGGTGAGCTTAAGTATGCCTGATTCTCATAAAGCCTCATGCGTGTTATTGAGAGCCTATGGTACTGGCCCATCATCACCATCAAATACAACCGCTGCTTAATGTCTGAAATCACTATACTTCTGTGCATCGGGGGCTCTACATTAAGACACAATAGTTATCATATATCGTGTGGTAAGTGCAAATACTCACCCAGCGCCATGGATGACAAGACCGATAAAGAAGATGACAAAGAGATGATGGGTGTACCAAAATACTTCGAAATATGACCTTCGGATGATTTTGGTGGATGACGTGATGATTAATATGAGGGCCAGTGTAATGATAACACCAGTGAGACCAGCCAAGTACGTGAAAGCCACATATAGGCCCCCCACAGGATTCTGTGAAATAATTGCATACATTGGATTGAGAAAAGCAGTGCATCATAGCTGAGCCAGCTGAACCATTAGTCCATCTAACTTCCAAATTTGTTACCTTGTTTCAAGTTTCTAAGTCATTCTCTATGAATTTACCTGCCAACAATGCTTTTGGAAAACCCACTCGGCGTCTGTTGCACTGCAAATTTACTTAGCAAAATAAAAGATTAAACTCCACTCTAAAGTAAGTGGAAATAGGAAGGCGTTTCCATCTATTCACACAGCAAAGACTCTTTCTGACTCTGCCACTGTTCAGTAGTATGGGCTTGGGGAAAGTGAACACATTTGCTGCTTGATCTGGAGTCCTACAGCCGTATTTAGGCAGCTAAATTAAGCTCTCCTCTTCAGTGGCATTATGCACCTGTGGCTCTCATAACTCATACAGACATTGGATGTTCAGTGCTTCTGAGGAATGCAGACGTTTCTTTTTTGTTTTTTAACCAGATCTTAACAGTAAGGAGCCCAAGTTCAAAATCTTTGCCCTGATTTCTGTGCGCCTCACATTTACCTTAGTCAGAAGGCTTCTTTACACAGTACATTATATTTTTAAGAAATGTTTTAAAACTACTTTGAAATCCTAAGGTGAAAAAGCTTAAAGCATTACTGAATTCAAGCAAAAATAATAATACTGACAAGTATAGAAGAATGTGTTGCACCAGGTTTCCTTGCAATATGATTCAACACAGATTGTGCACACAGAAGCAGGCATTCAGCTCAGATAATTTTATATAATAGTGTAGATGAAGGTGATTTTTCAGTGATCTTCATGGCCTGATGTCACTTACCGGAATAGTTTTTCTAACAAAGTTCAAATAGCTTTCGTTTGGGTTATCCCCAAGGCTAGAAAGTACAGCTGCCATAGTGCCTTTCTCTTCAACACGTGCATGCACACTCCACTCTACATTGAACAAGTGTGCGACGGTGTGAATTGCTAGGAGTAACAGGAAATAAATAATCAGGTTTAAGCACAGGAGAATTACTCAATGTTTTTAGGTAACATTTTAAACTTTGTAACATTTGTCAARGGCAACATAAAGCCTTTGCAAACTCCCTCTCTTACACTGCTCTTAACCACAGTTTCAGATCACTGACATGTTTTACTGTCACAGGGTTACCATCTGCAGTTTACATCTTTTTGGGTGGCAGGATGTGAATGGAAGAAGTTTCCAGCACATCATAGTTCAAGAAAATGATTCAAATGGTAGAGCGATACTCTAATTTGTATGTGGGAAACTGAAGGACGGTGGCTCGAGTGATCTGTCTGAATCAAACAGGAGTTCTGTAAATGAGTCAATAAATGAATCTGGAGCTCTTTGGTGTCACATTTGCTAGTGTTTCTTTCCTCTGCTGCATTGWTAATAATCACTAATAATGCTTTTGCTGAACTGGATTTGTCCAGAAATCTAGTATAACTGAGGTGTTTCCCACTGTTTCATTGCATAGTATTACAAGGGTCAGTCATACACCACTTCTCAAAATTTTTCCTCTATTGTATCACTGTATACTTATTCACCTTCAAAACAAAGCCTGAAGGGGACAGATCTCCCGCTGCTGAACAGCTCAGCTCTGCTGCAGATCTCCTCTGTGGCCTAACGTCTCTAACTGAATCATGCTATTCCTTTCTATGCAGCAGTGGCGATATTAGTCAGAGCTCAGGAAGGGAACCTGACCAGCTCAAGTAATTCACTGATGATATCAAGACTCTTCTAGGATATACAATTTGTAAGGTACTTGGATAGAGAGGTGATAAATTTGTTGAAAAAAAGTGATAGAAACCCTTTAGTTTACATAATGAAAGAAAAAATATAAAAAATTTAGATGTCTTGTCCATGCTTTTTACACACTTTTCTTTCATCATTTTTATTGTTTGTTTCAGACAGCCAGCTAGGAAGTAAATCTAAACAGGAGTTAAAGGCTAAGTATCTGGTTCTCAGGGCACTGCTACATACCCTTCATTGAGCAGTAACTTGAATARTGCTAATAGAGCAACAGAAAGGTATCCTTTCTTATTTTTCTTTTGCTCTCTGCCAGTTGCCAAATATTATTTGGAAACTGAATTAATCCTTGGCACATGCTGACTCCTTTAGGATAATGAAATCAGGTCTCTTCCCACTTGGATACTGTATAAGGTGACAGAAAAAAGCAATGAACAAGGAAACATTGAGTACCAACCAGTATGAAGGGCAATCATCCATGCCACCATTTTGTGAAAGGTGAGGTTCCTGTCCAGCTGTCGTCTGACACGGGTTGAGCAGCACTTTGGATTTGAAGAAAAAAAAAGTATTTGCAGATTATTTGTGATGCCTATGAATAGTTACTTAAATGCAGGAAAAAAAACAGCAGCTGGGAGTGCAGCAATGGATAGCGCAGTTGGTAATGATTTAGAATTCCAAAATACACACAGAAATATTTCACTGMATTCCTCAGAACACAGTAATATCAAATTATGTTTTAACATGTCTCATTGAAACAAATTACTTGATCACGAGAAAAAACTTCAAATATAGTATGGCAAAAGTAAGTATATCTGATCTGTGTTAAATTTAAAGTACATACAATGAACTAGGCGAGGGATCACCCTCTGCCATGGTAAGGTGACTGTTAATGATTTTTCCTTGTATTTTGGTAGTGTTGAATTGCTTTGGTAGTGTTAAATAGCCTAAGTTGGCATTAAGATACTGTTGTGGTTCACACTGCAGAAATGAATAGTATTGCTTGGGTATAACTGTCTCAGAAAGCTTCCACCCCAAACATGGGAGTCACTTATGGTCTTATGAAGTAATTCCTTCCCCCAAAAGCTGGGTGTGCTTGCCTGAAATTCACGTAAGACTTGTTATTAGAGTTACTCTAATAGAAACAGAATGAGAAAATTCTCTGCTAGTACAAAATGAAGAACTTGGCTCTTAAGAAAAATGGAATGATACTTTCATAAACAAGAGGCTCCATCAACATTCTACTATAGGCAATAGGAGTTTTCCTGTTACTTTAAATTCCTGTAAGGCTAGCATTTGTGGTTTCTATAGAATAAAAACTGTAACTATCCTGTACTGTATTCTTACATTGCTTTTCATGAATGACAAAGGGAAGAAGCTAATACAAACAATTTATAAATAGAAAACTAATACAATTTATAAATAGAAACCACTTAGATGTCTTTCACAACAAATTAAGAGAAACTAAAGTGTTTTCCAAGCATCTGCCTGACATGGACTTTGTAGATGGTAGAGAAAGGTAAATAATCATCACAGCTGATAGAGTGGGGTGGATCATCCCACCCCTCTGGCAATGAAACAGAAAGAGGGATGATAATAAAAACCTCCAGAACAATTTTATTTTTGGTTCTCTTCTTTATGTAATGGAGGTACACAAGCAGCGACCTTGCTTCTCTGTACCAGTCCTTTTCTAAATACCTCATGAATATTAACTATATCAATAAATATATCACGAAACAGTTCCCTTTGGTTATCTTCTAGCTATGACACTGATTAAACAACAAACTATCACACTCTGCTATCTCAATGACTTCAGTAGACTATAATAAGAGCCAGGAGAGATTTAGCCTTCTCTGTATCCTCTACCTTGAGATGTAATTGAAAAGCCTGTAGAATAAAGTGCAGCATAGCAAAGAAGTGTCTCTCCTGCCTGACTGCCTTGGAAACAGTATGTAGGGACACCTGAGCTTGCTGTTTAAGAAGCATGTGGCAAAGCAATGACAAAATGGTACAGGTGGGTTCAGTAGTGAGGCTCACTTAACAGCAGCACTGCATGCAGCAATAAAGGGCACTCAAAAACAATACCTCTGCTATTTCAATTAATAATAAATAAGTTTGCGGTGTATGATTCCTGGATGGCAAGATGTAAAGGGCAGGCGTTTCCAACACTTTGTTGTTGAATAACAGGTTTGAACAATTTTCCCATCTCCCAAACCCCAGTGATGTTGCTGCTGGAAAGGTCACTACCTCTTAAATAAATGAGATAACATACAAAAATCTTGATCTTTTAGAGATCCTCATAGGTTTTTAATTTCATAGCATAGCTAATTAGAGATATCCGTAGAATGACCAAAAGCAGCTGTACCCTGCCCACAGTCCTGACACTGCATGTTTTGCTTAAGATACACAATTTCCTCCTTTCTGAGATATAGCTTTATTACAAAAAGCAACCAAAGTTAAACGATCTTCAGCTGTCTAACAATCTTATTTTATGCCCCCCCTCACTTCCTGCTCATCCTCAGAGCCCTTTGCTTCCTCATACAACCTCACACTATCAGCAAGATAGTGAGCCACAAGGAGTCAGCAGAAATGAAGCTGCAGCTTTCTACATGGCTCTCGCTTGCAAACTGGGTGTAGCCTGAGCGATTGTATCATGCTGCCAGAGGAAGGAGGATTTACTCTGTAACTTGAACGCTCAGAGAAAAGGGGCAGCTTCATAGGGACCCTGGTTAGAAACATTAAACTATCGATTTTAGATGACCAATTCAGGACGAGTAGCATGAAGTCCCTGTTAGGACACAATTCTCTCCTCTTGGAATCAGCTTTTAGCCTTCCASTAACTCCTGCTCCTTTGAAAGAATATCATTGCTTTGACCTTAGAACCTCTCTTCTCAATCTGYCCTCGGCTCGGTGCCTGTGGAATCTCTCTCAGACCTCATGAAGGCCTCGTATGCCCAAACGCTCATTGTTTGCCAGTCACATTGCTCCAATAACARCATTAAATCTTACAAACTTTACCTTCATTATTGACATCTGCACCCTATGGAGTCAGCTTTGAATTTTAGCAAATACTACTTAATCTTTCCAGGGCAGGGCAAGTGCAACTTTGACCATACAGTTTTACTTACTACTCTTTTCCTTTTTACATGATGGAGGTTAAAGTTGGCTCCTTTTGTAGCATCCCAGAAGCTGAAGKGGTATAGAACAAGGCACAGAGCCTGGGCTGTGTAATTCCAGCTTTATATTTTTAAGCGCTATCCCTTAAAAGAGCCAGGGCACTTCTGACAGCATTGGAAACACAATTTAGGAGCTTAATATAGCAGACACATCTCATTTATTCAGCACACTGATCTTCAGGCTATATGTACTAGATGGACGTATGACCTGGGTTGTTTATATCTTTTTTTATCTTCTAACCCACACTCCTTCCATAYGGAGGACTCCTGAATAACAGGTAACTCTTTTGTTTGGGTCTTTCAGCCCCCATAGGGCCATGTCATTTGTGTGAAAGAAATTTATACTAGATTTACAGATGACAACCAACTCCCTTGAGCGGTGTTGTTGACCATGTGCACATTAAGGAAGATGGAAAACAAGGGGGAATCATACATTTGGAGGAAAGTTTCACCAGCTTGAGGAGAATATTTCATTTTCATTGAACCACAGTATGGCAAAAGAGTGGCTTTCTAGTGCTTGATGGGAATGAAGTAATTGTGACTTAGATAGAAATTAGGCAACAGGACGAAGTGGAAAGAAGAAGATGTTAGTGCCACCTCAGCTGTTATGGTACATCCATTTTGTATTAATAAAGTTTCAAATTGTAGTTCCTTTTTGGACYCCCTCATCATCATAGCTATGGAACAGGAGCCTTTTTCTACTCAATAAAGTTATTTAATCTTTTCCTCTCCATTATTTTTGCTGTAACAGCCAGTRATCTACATTTCTGCAATGTGTTACAGCCAGTGTTATCATGGCAGCCTACTTTAGATGTCATCTACTGTGGAATTACTTGTYTTTTCCTTAGTAGTGCAGGTGGTGCAGGTGCCATATATAACATCGGCATTTGGGAGACAGAGATGGTCAAAAACCCTGTGAACTATTTTATCCTGAGGTGGAAACTCAGCTTATATGAAAAAGAATGTAAAACATAAGCCAGTTGAAGAAAGTCCCATTCTAAAGTTTGTGAAAACATATATTTTCCTTAAGACTTCAATATGCAATGACWGGAATCATGGGTTGATCTCTCCCACTATTAAATGGGAGTTACATCTGGGACAAATGGAGGCAAATGTGTGTAGGCACCACCAACAGCTGCTGCCAGACAGAAGGGGCTTTCCGTCTAAGACATCATGTTGCACAKGAGGAAAGTGAAAAAGGAAAATTGGAAAAAGGCTAATTCAAGGCTCAGTACCTCACCACAGCACTAGATGTACCATTAGCATATAGACCCTACTCTTGATCATAGCAAAACTCTGATCTTGTCTACTTCTTAAAAAAAAGACATCCCCAAAGTATGGTATATTTGGGGAACTTGGACTATGTTGCTTGGCACATTTGCAAGGCTGCTTAGGTCTTCTTCTTTCATAAATTTTGAAATTCTTTCTTCATCTTACCGCACTCGAACCTCTGAGGAAGGACAGCAAGTTTCGACATACTGGCAGTAGAATCAGCATGCAGTTGAAATTCAGACAAGCTGCAGGAGCCCTTGCTAGAGCTAAAGCACGCTGTAATGGGAGAGAAGTCATTATTAAACTAATTACCTAAGCACTATCCAGGAGACTGATAGGCACAAGTTTCTTTTATGCATTATACCACAACTTTTTATGAATGTGAGAATGAAAGTTAATTATAAATGCTCACATTTAAGGGTAGTCGGCTCTGGCCAAGTCAAGGGCACACATGCAGACAGAACACATTTCTCCAGATAAAAAACTGCTTCTATTTCCAGTTTCGAAATTATATGGAATAACATGATTGTATGAAAAGCTCCCTGCCATGTCTGACAATTGATGGCCACACACAGAAGCAAGTCTAGGACATTAGTAGAGTTTCCTGTCCCAAGGCTATAAAGACAGGCTTAATGCTGTGGTTTCAGTTGGCTGACCGTTTAGGGTAGAAGGAAGGAGAGCTTTTGAAGTAAGTGGTTGTATGTTCAGAAAGGCAATAGGATTTGACCTAGAATTTTTCAGAAATGTAGGTTTGTCTTCCTTACAACTAACATCAATGTAACAGAAGCTTTGGGGTGGTCATAAAACCTCATTTAGTTCCAGAAGACTAGTGCTTAGGGCTCTTTCTCTGTTCTGCCTCTCTGTTGTCAGTAAAGGGAGCCTAAATTAGATGCCTCATCTTTTAGGAAYATGTTCTCTTAATGTTGACCTTTACATCCTGAATGATTTGGGATTTTAACAAAGAATGCTTAAAAGGAGGGGAGAGTGACCATATTAATCCAAACACATTGAACTGAAGGAAAAGATAATGTTTGCTCTCTGCGCATTCACTGGGACCCTTCCAAGATTTGGATCATAGTAATTGACTTGGGATTACAGTAGGCTGGAGTTACAGACAAAGATCTTTGTGACTTCAAAGGCAAATGTACCCTGATAACAAAGAGCAGAATTTGATTCATAGATCTGATGCCAAGTACAAGAACATGATTTCAAACTTTGTTGAATTAAAMCACGGATTTGCAAACTTCTTACAAAATGCTGTGTTCTGTAATTCAAAGCTGATAGTGATTTTTGGGTCTGCGATCAGGTTTTTAAAATATGAGAACAAACGAATTTTCTCCATCAACTTAGTACCTCTGGAGGCAAGTTTATAGCAGGGCTCATGATGCTCAGTATAACCAGCTGTGTTACATTGAATAGGCTGGGATCCAGGACTTGACTACTATCTGCACATTTGACATATATATCAATGACGATTGCTTTTCAGGACTAATAACTATGTAACCTATTCATATTATGACAGAAGAATAACTGTAAGGGGAAGTAACTGCACAGTAATTCTAATGGAAATATTTTACTCATCTTCTGAAAAATAAAGCAGCCAAAATACATGTTCACTTTATGTTCAGTTACCAGGAGYATAATAGTTACCTCAACATATCTTCAGAACACGATCTCCCTATGTTGCATACAGGTTTTCTGTTTAAAAGCACTGCACATCTCTCTATTCAGTTATCTGTGACTTCTAACTCCTACATGAACCTGCTGCTCCAACAACCTGATCCTGTTTCAACTCAATAAAATGAGGGAAAAAGTGTTACGTGCTCAGTCTATGTCAAAATAATATGTTTTGTACTTACGCCAAGGAGGACTCTGGTGTAGTAGAATTTTGGTGGGAGATCATATGCAAGATAGAACCACCAAAAGAGGAAGACATTTAACCCCAGCCACACAAGCTGAAAAAGAAGTAGACAGGAAACTTCACAGCTTGTTAAAGACTATATGYCTGAATTTAAACAGTTTGGAAAATGGCCAGTTAGTTCATTATATTCCTATTTGCACAGAAAGGTGTGCTTCAGGGTGTGAAGAGATCAGCAGGGACAATACATATTTTGCTGGTGGAAATGGGTTTTGAGGTGTATACATGTATAGAGGAGTGGCAGTAAAACACAATATCAAAATCGGTAGCTGAAACCTTTGTATCACTCAAATGATTTAGGCTTATGATTATTTAAATAAGAGTCCGGCTAAGTCTRTGAGTCTAGTTGACTCCTAAATAGCATTTCAAGGCTAGGGCCTCTCTCTTCCTCAGACATACTAACCTATGTAAGAGGAAGAATTTGGAGCTGCCAAAGCTAAGTTTTGGAGCTGTGCCAAAGGACAAAGAAGCCTGAGGTCTAAACATAGATGGACAAAATTATACCTAATGTTTTCAWCTGAGTAGGAATCTCTGAAGGTCTGTAGTGAGCCAGCAGTAAATATTCAGCACAGGCACTTASGTGGAGTTTAAGCTACCCAAAACTGGGCTTCTTAGTAGCTATACTGCAGTATTCTCTCATACTTGCACATCCTACAGGGCAGATTTCTTTAGGTAAGGAAGTTATGAACACCTCTCAAAACTAACACAGCTGCAAGCACATCCAGCCCAAGAGACCATAATGAATCTGGTCATGTACCCTTCTGGAGATAGTTGGCTGATTTCACATCCTTCAGAGAAACCAATCTGTATYACTGCACTTCTGTTCTAAATAGATTTACTAGGTAGTGCATGAAGATGGAGACGACAAAGAATGAGACCTGTAGATCTGTAGTCTCTCGTCATAAGCTCAGGATGACAGAAACCGTGACACTACAGTCTCTTGCCCCTGCTAGCCTATAGTTTAAAGGGCTAGTCTTGTTGAGTTCCTTGGCCCAGCTGACACTGCAAAAAACTTGGGATTATTTTAGATCTTGAAAATGTCTCACCTGTAGGGTGTAAATGCAGGGAAGTGAAGGAATTTCCAACAGTGTAAGCCAGTATATAAGAAATCCTCAAACCCTCATTACAAAATTAAGCTTAGCTCAGGACAAAATGCTTAGGATGCATATTTAAAGCAAGAGTGTGCAGTAGCCTGACAGCATGTCCAGAAGACTGAGAAGCTYGGCATGATCCATGATGCAGCCTCACACTTCTTGGTGTTGACTCGTAAGGAATGTGGACCCTCTGAGAAACACTGTGACACCCTGTGACAACCTGGGTTGAGTTGCAGGGTTAGCAGCCATCCATACTCTTTGGTTAGGGTCAGTGGAGGCAGCATATSTTGGGGATAAGGCTGCCATGTCAGGCAAAACCAAAAAAAAATCAAAYACGAAAACTGAAGACTGTATCTGTTTTGTTGAGAAAAATAATAAAAATTGTGGTTGTCCTGCTTCTATCAAGCACTGAGCCACCCTGTGGCTAATCAGTGTACAATAAACCTGTAAYGGACAATGCAGGACACTGTTAAGGCCTCCAATTAACTGTTCTGGCTGGTTTCTTTATCAGTGACTTCTTTATTTTCCTTCCCTCTTTATCAGCTAGCCTTGTATAGCTTTGTGGCTCTGTACACAAATTCCTTATTTGAACAAAATAATGGCCTCTTACTTAATGCAGTTAATATTGCAGTCCTGATGGGAAAAATGTGGCAGAATTCACCTCTTGGTAGTTTCAACTTCCTCAAATCACTGAGTGACAGCAAATACAGCCCTTTCAAAGCACTTCAGTGTCAGTGTTGTGTTTCTAARCTAGAGCTGTCCTTCCACAATGTAATATATAAGCATTAATCTCATAGCAGGGGAAATACATTTTTGAATAAATATGTTCAAATTTCGATCTCCACAAATATAGTTCTATGTCTTCTTATTCCTCTCAGCATCTACCTAATTAACCACACGTGACCACAATCTCTTAACTGGTATTACATTTTGCTATTACAGAATATTAAATATCTATAGCTCTTGTATCATTAATTTCTTCCCAAGGCACTGTAATGTGAGAGGAAGGAACACTGAAATACGAACGTCTTTCTTCCAAGGAGGAGATCTGCCTTACAGTTTAGCTCTTTTAAATATGAGTGGGATTTTCAGTACTTTTAGATCTTGCCTGGAATTAATTGAACCTATTTTCATAGCAGTTGCATGCAAACTATATACAAGCACAGTTCAAATACAAGTTGTCTTCATGAGGGATTCATGAATCTCTGCTCTAAATTCTGCAAATTGACTATAAAAACAGATTTTCTACTACTAAGAAGTATTCACTGTGCTTTCAGTAGCATCCAATTTTGATTATAGAAGTGCAAGAAAGCCTTGTTTTTGTTGTTTTTTCTCTTTTGAAATGCACATAGTTAACAGTGAGTTGTAATGTTATTTGTTTTCCTTAAATCGTTGTTGCACCAAAAAACCCGAACACTTAAATATTTATAACAAAGCAAATGAGAGTTAACATACGATCATTTCTCAGCTGACAATGCAGCCTACAGCAATCAGGATTCCAGCCAGAGCTCCTTAAAGGTTACACTCTTCAAGTATAATGCAACTGCACTTGCTGCCCTRCTTTCAGAATAATCAGCTGCATCACTCACAGACACAATGAGATCTACTTATTGCAACTTTCTATAGAATGTTTTACTAGACACAAATCACAATAAAATCGTACTTACAACAACAAAGATGGACAGTCCTTCATTCTCCACCCAGTTACCCATGATTGACTGAGAAGACTGTGCACAATGGCCCCGTTCTTTCTGGGACAGTGTCTATGTCTTCTCTCATAAGGAAGTGAGAGTAGAAGCTTGCAGCAACCTGTTTCCTTTCTCATTCTTTTAGGAAATAAGTTAACCATTGAATCATATCGTAGTTCATTTTCAAACATTTTCCTACCATCTTTGCATGGAACTCTTCATAACTCAAAGACACTTAAACCATTTAAACCATTAAATAAACAAACTATTTCTTCCTCGTGTAGTACAGAGTTTGGGTTTTGCTGGGGTTTTCAGCTCAAAAATGTATTGCTACTTATACAACTTCCAATGCATAGAACAGCCCTCTCCTCCCCAGCCTTGCCTTTTTTTTTTATCACTTCAGGTCATATTTGCCATCATAATTGCCATTCCTGATGATCCTCTTTGATGAATAATCACTAGAATTATTTATCTTCYAGGAATCCTCTGTCCACAGAACCTCCCAGATGTAATCTAACACTTCTCTTGTCTGGTGCATATACACAAATTCTGCCACTTTCTCTCTGCTTGGGTCTACATAGTCTACTTCTCATATTTTGTATTTTTCATAGGGTTYCAGCCTAAGGAATTCTCACTATGTGAGAATCCTAGAATCACAGAATCAGTAAGGTTGGAAAGGACCTCTGGAGATCATCTAGACCAACCTCCCTGCTCAAGCAGGGTCACTTGGAGCATTTTAGACAGGGTTGCATCCAGGCAGGCCTTGAAGATCTCCAGAGAAGAAGACTCCACAACCTCTCTGGGCAACCTGTTCCAGTGCTCCATCACTCTCACAGGGAAGAAATTCCCCCTCACGGTCAGGCAGAACTTCCTGTGCTTCAGTTTCTGCCCATTGCYTCTTGTCCTGTCACATGGATAATTTTTTAAAGCAAGCATTTTGCTTTTGTGATTATAGAGAAATATAAGGAAATTTGCCCCAATGTATTTTAGACCTTAGAAGCCAGAGGACATTTATCCCAAGKGTATTCACTTTTCAGAAATAGTATCATGATTTTCTAAGGGAGTTTAATGATTTCTGAATGCTTTCTTTGTGGTATGGCAATTCCCAAACCTGCAGTAAAGAGCACAAAATGGTAGACTGGAGGAAGATTTAGGGATTACATGAGAACTTCCTTTGGCAAGGTCAGGGCCCTAGAGAGGAGAAATGCTCCTAGACGTGCTTTCTCTTCACTTTTTTTCCTATATGTCACCCATTGCACCACAGAAATATAGATCTCTTCTGAAAATGAGTAACACAAGTCTGCCTTCTTTCCAAACATTCAAGTATAGTATTAATGCAGTTTTTGAGTACCTTTTATCCTTTAAAGAGAAAAGTAATCTTTTATTTGTCCTTGAGCCAAGGAGCTATGCAGAAGAACTGTTTTACCAGTACTCTCTCCTTGCCAGAGCTATAACACATTATTCAGTGTGCTCCTGTCCTGCAGAATTTTGCTGCTTTAGAAAGAGCACTGCATGACCACGCAGAGTATTAACAGCTTTAGAGCATACAAATGTTTTCCAGGGCTTGATCCCGCACCTACTGGAGTAAATAGGAAGCTTCTTGTCAAGCTTGGATAGTATAGACCTGGTCTCCAGAGTAACTGCCAAGCTGATCTGCAACTGAGACCACGATGTTGGACAACTAACAAGAACAGTAGAGGCAGACATAAAAACTGTGTGGCCTACACCAGACAGAAAAAATGCTCAGCGCAATTTACCTTACTGTGGGTTTACTTAGAAACTAGCTTTCTTGGAGTCTGATTCCAGTAGAGATGAGACAGTTGGTCATGATGAAGAAATGAGAATTAGGAGATGCAACATAAATACCTGTGTTCTTGCTAACTGATCTCTTCCTGCCTTTACTCCTAATTTATTGCCTCTGTTAATTTCTCCCAGAATATTACTTCCATAAAGTGATGTAACTTGGAGATCCACTGCAGAAACAGTCATAGATTTCTCTGTATTTATAAAACAAACAAACAAACAAAGGTATCTGAATGAGACAGATGACTTCTAAATTATTATTCCTTATTGAGAAGTATAGAAGTAACAGCTCAAAGGTAGCAGTCCTCGTTCTCGTCGCAGTCAGAACTGTCCATGTTTTAATCACGCTGGTTATTCCTCAGAAGACTCCCAAGTTTCAGTAACTGAAAACCAAGATGAAGTCATCATAGTCTGTTAAACAGAGTTCACAGTAGCCTCTTCCGACAAGCTCTGTGGTGGTCTAGGCTCTCACGTAGTGTCAGTTGCTTTGATGACCTTCCCAAACTGATGTCAGCAGAGGGTCTGGTCCCCTGTATTTGGCTCCCGTGTTTATGGAGGGAACCTCTGGGAGCTAAATAGCTCGAGTGGTCAAGGAATGAAAGAGACTGATCCTGATCTGTGGATGTCCATTCTCACCGCGAGGATTAGCAAATTCTCTCTGCTCTGAAATGGCAGTGCTTTCACTCCCTTTTCTTCAACACTTTAAGCTAAGTTGCTTATGGCTTCTCTGRGGTAAGCAGCCACATGCAACCAGGACACTCTGAGTATCAGCAGCCCYGGCTTGCCTGGCAGCTCCTCAGACACCAGAGCCACTAAAACACGGATTCACTGGCTTAGGAGGTTTCTGGCAAGCCATAAGCCCAAGAAGTGCTTGTCTTAGCTCAGTCATAGCTCCGAAATGATCTCATCCATGTTATTTCCAGGAAKAATGGAAAATGTATCGTGTTGCAATTATTTTTTAATGCTAATTTATAAATATCCTTTGCCCTTACATGGTGTAAATTAGTTTTGAAAAACTCTCCGCTGGTGACAAAGCAATGGTTTGAAAAAATCTAGGACAACGCATAGCAAACCCTGCCTAACTGCYGCAAGTAGCAGGTGTGAGCAGAACTGGTATCAAAACCACCCACACGTCACCCTTGATTTAATTCTAGTGCTTGCACCTTCTGAACAAGTGAAAGTACACTGCTGTAGAGACAGACACTTGCATGTTTTGTACTTTGTTCTATTTTAAAAAATACATCATGTACAAGAAAAGGCAACATTGCCAGCTGTGTATTAACAATTATGTAGGACTGTGTAAAACTGGAGTAAAATTAAACACTTTCTRTCTTTGGCTCTAAAATTTCTTTCAAGCTAGCTGACTATGCACAGCATTTTTCACCCTTCTTTGTAATGAGAAGTTCAATKAATGATTATTTTTCAGTGTGGCAGTTTTGGAAAAGTATTCAAGTCCCAGGGTTCTTCATTTCCTTGCAGCAATTTTACCKCCTTGGTTATGAATTAATTCAGTTCCCGTCATGATCCATGCAGCAACATCCCATGCTAAGTCCTATACAAAACAAAATGCAAGGTATTTGCAATAGGCCCAGGTGTTTTTCACCTGCCTGCTAATAGGGATAAAGTAAGATTTTGCATGTATAAACCCCAAAGGAGGGTGACGAGCAGAACAGAGTGAAGGAGACCCAGCTCCCACACTGCTGACAGTGTTGCTGAGCTGATGTTCTGCAGTCTCTACCCATGTAGCAGGAGRAGAGCCAAAGAGAGGCCCTGACTAGCCTCCTATATTTTGTAGGCTGAAATCTGTATTTTGAATGCTGTGGAATCCTTGTTTTTCAACCTTCCTATGATTCTACCTGAAAGAGGAAGAAGCAGAGAAAAGTCTTGTCAAGACTTCTTTCCTGAGGTGTAAAGCCTCATCCTTAWCCTTATGTCTGACCCATTTCTGCAGCTTTCCCTGCTGCGTGACACCTTGCTGCCGTGACACACAGTCTTAARCTGTCACCAAACTGATTTGCGTTCACTCAAGGGAATAGCATATCCTGAAACTCCTGCTCTTTGCAATTTGCTTATAAGAAAGATGATTCTGTTCAGAGGACAGGGCAGAAAAATGTATAGATGTCAACCTGGAAAAATAAAATGACAGTGAGACTCCAGTGAAGACTGACAAGTCCTTTTGTGTCTTCGCTTTACACTACAAGCCTCAGTGTAGCTCCGTGCTCCCATGCTTCCTCACACTGCATTTCATAATGATCATAAGATAACCACATGCTGGACGTCAAGACTCTGTGAATGATCCACATGCTGTTGGTCACATTAGCACTGGTTTGGACTCAAACRGCATGAGCACAAAACAGGTCTAAATTGCTGCACAACGCTATGATATTAGAAGGAAGAGCAACCAGTGGTGACGTACCCTGTGTAAGTATGGACAGAAATGACACTAAGCTGACTCAGGAAAGCATCTTGAAAAAATGTAAAAGGCAGGGCAATTTTCTCCTACACTCCCATCACGTACGGCCTCAAAATGCTTAAATCCCAAGCTACTAAACTGAAATGTCACTGAATAAAATGCAACTAATTAGAAGTCGATGATTCATCAGCATTTGAATGGATTCAGGCTTGTTTATGGTGCATGCAGAAGCAGTGGTTGGGTGATGCCATCTGGTGGACAACCAAAATTGGTCCAGGCAGAGCAGCTTGTGCTGAGAGACCCTACACTGCCATGGAGGGACCATTCACCAAGATGCTGGAGGAGACATGTCCACCTAACCCATGCCTTCCCACCATATGTCCCTTCTGTTGTGTCCTCTTTTCTATCACATCCAGTTCAGGCTATCTGTTCTCCGGTTCAAATGCTCTTCACTATTTTTACCCTTGACCATGGTTCAGTACTGGCGTGTCAGCTCCCACTTCTCCTTAGCAGCCTGTGATCACAGTGTGGGAAGGGACATCCAGAGATCAGCTAGCCCATTTTCATGCTTCTAGATAGGATGCACTAGAACAGTATCACTCCTGACACACATTTGTCTCACCACTCCTACACCCAGTAATAAGTGAGATGTCTCACAGCCTGCTATATCTGTGCTTTTACAGCACATTGCTGAGAGTGTGCTCTGTGAAGAGAAGGTTGATTAAAAAACATCAGAGAAGAGGTCTGCTCAAATTGTGCTAGTGGATTAGATCAGGCATTAGGGCATGAGTTTTGTATGGGTCTGTCCACATTGCCTTTTGGAGTGGCCCTTGGACCAATTTCGATAGTGAATCACTCTTGTGTTTTCTCTGGGGAGAGATCTAATTGTTCTGCTCCTGAAGGAATCCTGGCATACCAGGTTTAATGGAAAGGGAGAAGGCAGATTTTTTTTAACACTACCTGTTACCATCCTTAGGTCTCTGGTAGAGCACACTCTCTTTCATTAGACTATATGCAGTACTTTTCAAGACACTTTGGAGTCAGATGACTCCTAAGAGACCTGCAAAAGCTGACTAAGAAAACAAGCCAACTTGCTTGTTTTTTGTCAGCAAATGTAAGTCCACATTTTGTATTAAATGTAAATTTACTATTCAAGGATCAGCCCTTCCACCAGGAAACATTTTAGGGGATAACAGATCAAAAACAAGAATGAAACTCACTTGTGTGAGATATAAGTAAAATATTAGTGCAGGGTAGATTCATTGGCCATCATGCTGTACAATCTCCTTTTTCTTCCTCTTAGAACTAAAACATGCCACTTCTTCATTCCCCTCAGAACGCCAGGTCTCAGTTGAGTTGGCCACTGCTGGCTTTTGCCACCATTTGTACCCTATTCGATCTGATAATCCAGCACACTTGACTCATCACAAGCCTCTGGTGTAAGGTAAGTTGCTTGTGATAGGATTTCCCTAATGCTTTCTATCCAACACCTGTATCTCAACTTAAGACTTTGAAAAACATTTTGAAAAAAAAGTCAACCTTTTTACTGCATTTACCCAGTGCCTAGGGCAGGATCCATGAGTTGGCTTTCTACCTGCTACAATGTTATAAAGATGTTACACTCATGTTTTTTCCAACACAGTTTRCTATTGTTTGTCCTTCCAGTGGCCCGGACATCAGTGATTATGGTGTCCCATGGAAAGTTGGGGTGCAGGGGCTCTCAGAGTTGGACATCAGTGGAAGAATCGTTTTGACAGTGATTATAGTGCTATCATTAATGAGATAAGGCAGCCAACAGTTTCTAATTACAACAAGCAATGGCTGAATATTAARTATGCTCATATCCACTGTCATTTCTATTGTAGGGGTCTCTGCTATGTGGTCTCTTTGCAGTAGTGTCAGGACAGAATCTGCAYTACCCTAGGCACTTTCCATCTCCCTCAGTGGAAAGGAGAGACAACCAACCATCCGCTCTGAGGAGTTCAGAAGCCTTCACCACAGTGTTGGAGAGATGTGGTCAAAAGTGTGAAACAGGGTCAGGAGACAGTACAGTTAGAAGCTTCCTGAGAATGGTCTGTGCATCCTGTATCATCCTCAGGTTGGATATTAGACACCCACACACTCCTCTGAGCATGGAGGCAGCTTGGGAGCATGCATGTGCRTATGAAACACATCATTTCCCAGAAAGCTCTGTAATCTCAGGCCTAAGTTACCCCTACGCTCTATTCTGATATAGCTTTATCAATTGGCTGGCAGGTTGTCTTAGTGACTGTGTTATACCAGTGGAAGAAACAGCATCAATATAACTACACAGACACAGAAGTATTGCAGTATCCCCCTTCTTGTACATGAACAGCTACCAAGAGCGGAATACTTTAGTGCCTACATGCTAACTGGAAAGACTTACACTGCTTGAACTACAGTGCTGCAGTATGTCTTACAAAATACAAATGGCTTTTTGTTTATTTTTCTCTCTGACAGTCCTCAGCACAGCAGTGGTGAGCAGATGCCTGTGGAACAGCAGCGCCTGTTCCACAACTAGACAACTGACAGATACAGCCTCTGGCTCAGCCCTCTTTGTACTGCTGACATTTACTTCTCAGTAACATCAATAAGGGAAACACTTTGGAATAATGTCATGTTTAATGGAGACGTCTAAGCAAGATAACATGACACAACGAACTGTGGCACCCAAGAACAGGCTAATTAGCTTTTGCTTTAAAATCGTCCTTCAACTAGATTACTAAGATATGGTACATCCCTGGACCCAGCATGAAGCCTGTGTGCTGTTTAAGTCACACACAAGCTGCTCTCAATACAGAATGACACTGCTCCAGCCAGTTTCCTACATTTATATTTTTTCCCTTTGCTCATTTGCCATGATAAGACTTTTTTACTTCTGTTTTTGCCCTGATAGCTTTAGGAGGTTTGCCTGAGCATAGCTTGCAAAGCCCTACCTGGCTTAACTGAAGCTTCAGTTGTTTTTAGGTGTGTATGCTGGCCCTATGCTAGGTGGATGTCAGCTTGCTCTGTCACACTCAGGAGAAGCTCTGAGGAACCTCTCTTTGAACAACTTCAGGGAGTCATAAATGACACATAACCTGGACTGTGAACAGGTATGACCTTCTTCCAGACTGAATTACTATTGGATTAGTAAGTGCTGAAGATTCCTTTTGCAAGATTTTTTACTGTACTTTACACATAGAGACATATATAGATAGATAGATAGACAGATACAATATATATCCTATAAAACATTTAGCACTTCCAGTGAAAGTCCTATTAAAATGACTTTAAAATGAGTGGATTGAATAGCTTCCATCAGGCTTAAAGGTCTTAAGCTAAAGGATGAAATAGTGTTATTAAAAGGTTTTGGGAGATGTAAATTACCATAATAAAACTCCTTTTACACTTCCTAGACATTGCARAACATATTTTCAACAATATTACTTATTCTCTTTCTTCACTCTGCCAGTTTTCAATATAAAGTCTGATGGCTTAAAGAAGTTCTCCCATTTCCATTGCTCAGGCTTTCATGAGAGTAACAATGGACAAGAGATACCTCAATTCTTTCTCAGCTGAGTTTAGAGATCCTTTTCCCACAGAGTTTCCTGACAAAGCTATAGGAGCTCCGTCCACTTTGTTCAAAATCAGAACTTTTGATTGCTAAGTACAGTGATCTATGATAGTTTCTGTGGTATTCTTGAATACAACTCCACCACAAAGAGAGTTCTGTTCCCTGACAGGGAGGGTTTCCCATACTTTGCCGATGTTTTTTCCATACAAACATGCTCTTACTCATGACAAAATTGCATTTAGGTTTCCAGCTAGAAGTCCTTTTGAATGACACATTTAAGACTACAGGCAGTTTGTGTATTTTACTTTTAGATTTCTCAWTAGCAAATCTTCCCTTTCCCTTGCCCCACACATTTTCTTTTTTTTTTTTTTGTCTGAAGAAGCGACTATTGCTTTGCTGTTATACCTTGGAAAGAATATGATGTACGCTTTATTAAGAAAGCAGCTCAAACACATAAGCCTTTGATTTCTATAGGACAACTGACTTGTAAGTGTTTGCTAATAGATCTCTGCTTGGATATTTGAGGGCTTCCATTTTATTTTGTACCAATGGCAAACTATTCTGAAGAGTCAGGTATAATTGGCAGTTGAGTCATTTGATGAGTTACCAGTAGAGCGCTCTTCAGCCTTCCTTGTGCTTGCCTTACAATCAGTCTTTAAGGCACAACATCATTACTGAGGTCTATGTTTCACAGAAAAATAGAAGTAATTTTTCATTTATTTCTTTGCCTGTTCTCATCCGATAACCTGTCTCCTTTGTAATTTTTTTACCTTCCTTATACTCTGAAGTAGCTCAGGTTCATTTCTGATCTGTATAGCCAAATAACCATGAATAAGGACTTATCATTTGCARCGTCTTGAGCTTCTCCAATCAATTATATTTCATCTTTCTGTAAAGAACAGTTTTCCTACCAGATACTGATTTTTTAGGGCATCACATCTTGTCAGCTGATCAAGAAGACATGATCCAAGCAGGAATCGGTCAGCAATCATAAGCTGTTAAAGGCTCTGATATATTGCACAAATGATAAAAGTCATTGTTATTCTTTCCATGCAGTAAGCTAAGCAAAGTGCATTTACTAGCTCAGTGGTAATATTTCTCATCATTAGCATAAACATTGCCTCTTTCTTGATGAGGCAAACATAGAATCAAAACTAATGTCTGTATTGCAACAAAATGTACATAGTTAAAGACCAGGCTAGTACTAATGCAGGTAAAAAACAAAGGAAAAATATGTTAAAACCAAATGAGGCTATGTCTAGATTAGGGAGAGCCTTTCAGGTCTTGAGGCCAGGTACACTGCCTGGCCATACCCAGATTCCACGTGCTGCAGAGACGTAGGTGCACCCTCAATCAAACATGCTCCTGAGTTGGCCCACACACTTCTGTAGGTTTCCAATGACATTTTAAACTTTTTCATAAAATATTTTTTTTCATATGTTTAGAGTATTTTTGTCTTGTTGTTTAAAAAAATAAGAAAAAAGAAAAATATCACAACAATCCACACACACGACAGAAAAAAACTCCTAATTATTCTGTGGTTGCAAAATCCAGCTGAACCATACTGAGCTGTAGCTGCCCCAAACACAATGTTCCTGCTTCCCTTACGGCTATTACACTGCACTCCTTTCAGGTCCTCTTCATGTCCTTTGTCTCTTTTCACAGCATTGTCCTCCATTGCTCCCCCCACTCCCACACTTCGCCTGCTACCCTCCCTCCATTTGGCACACTGCAGGGCCAGAAGACAGAAGACAGTTCCTGGTTGTGGCCAGTCTGTCTGGAGCAACACTTGTTTCCGTAGCCACAGCGCAGTGTAGGCCTGACTCAGTTTCTGCATTGTTGTTAACCTGTGAGAAGAGATGTGCAGTTTGAACAGTGATGGACATAGAAGGCTTGCCAGTGAATAAAATACAAAATCAGATGATTCTGAATTTCTTTAGAAAGTAAGGGTGCCTTACTTTTTCTGTAGCTCTGAAGTTGATGCCACATGCTCGTTTTGAAAATCTCCATTCTCTTAGAAATGCTTTTCAATGACATTTGTATGCTACATTGAGCTAAATCTACGTAGCGTACTGTCTGCTACTACTAACATTTTCAAGGAAGCAACAAAGAATGCATGCATTTCATGAGTACATGGCCATTTTTACAGCTATGTAACTTTGGCTCTTCACACAGAATCACAGAATGGTTGAGGCTGGAAGGGACATGCAGAGATCAACTCGACCCATCCCTCAGCTCAAGCAGGGTCACCTRGAGCACACTGTAGAGGGTCACGTCCAGGCAGGTTTTGAATACCTCTAGAGAAGAAAACTCCACAACCTCTCTGGACAACTTGTTCCAGTGCTCTGTCACTCTCACAGTGAAGAAATTCTTCCTYATATTCAGGTGGAACTTCCTGTGGTTCAGCTTTTGCCTGTTCCTCTTGCCTTGTGACTGGGCACCACTGGAAAGAGTCTGGCCCCATCCCCTTGGTACCCTCCCTTCAGATATTTGTAGACATTGGTAAGAACTCCTCTCAGTCTTCACTTCTCCAGGCTAAAGAGGCCCAGCTCTCGCAGCCTTTTCTCATAGGAGAGATGCTCCACTGCCTTCATCATCTTAGTAGCTTCTTGGCCACAAGGGCACGTTGCTGGCTCATGGTTAACTTGTCATCCACCAGCACTCCCAGGTCCTTCTCTGCAGAGCTGCTTTCCAGCAGGTCAGCCCCCAGCTGGTACTGATGCACGGGGTTACTCCTAGGGAGGAGTTTCTCTCCACCCAACTCTCCAGCCTGTTGAAGTCTCTCTGAATGGCAGCAAAGACCTTTGGTGTATCAGCCACTCCTCCCAGCTTGGTATCATCAGCAAACTTGCTGAGGAGGCACTCTGTCTCCTCATCCAGGTCACCGATGAAGAAGTTGGACAATACTGGGCCTAATATTGACCTGTGGGGGATGCCACTAGCTAAAGGCCTCTAACTAGACCCTGCACTGCTGATCACAACCCTCTGAGCTCTGCCTTTCAGCCAGTTCTCAATCCACCTCACTCTCCACTCATCTAACCCACACTTCCTGAGCTTATGTAGGAGGATGTAATGGGAGACAGTGTCTAAAGGCTTGCTGAAGTCAAGGTACCCAATGTCCACTGCTCTCCTTTCACCTACCCAGCCAGTCATTCCATCATARAAGGCTATCAGGCTGATTAAGCATGATTTCCCCTCAGTGAATCCATGCAGACTACTTCTGATCACCTTCACATGCTTAGAGATGACACCCAGGATGATTTGCTCCATCACCTTTCCAGGGATGGAGGTGAGACTGACTGGCCTGTAGTTTTCTTGGTCCTCCTTCTTGTCCTTTCTGAAGATTCGGGTGACAGCCTTCTTCCAGACCTCAGGCACCTCCCCTGTTCTCCACGACCTTTCAAAGATGATGGAGAGTGGCCTAGCAATAACATCCACCCTCAGCACTTGTGAGCGCATCCCATCCGGGCCCATGGACTTGTGGATATCAAGTTTGCCTAAATGATCTCTAACTTGATTCTCTTTCACCAAGGGGAAGGCTTCTTTTCTCCAGACTTTCTCCCTCATGTCCAGGCTCTGGGATTCCTGAGGGCTGCCCTTAGCAGCAAAGACTGTAGCAAAGGCGGCATTCAGTAACAGCCTTTTCTGCATCCTTTGTCGTCAGGGCCCCCACCCCATTCAGCAGCAGAACCACATTTTCCCTAGTTTTCCTCTTGCTAGTGATGTATTTGAAAAAGCCCTTCTTCTTGTTCTTGATATCCCTTGACAGATTTAATTCCAAATGGGCCTTAGYCTTCATCATTGCATCTCTGCATACACTAGCAATGTTCCTATATTCATCCAAAGTGGCCTATCCCCTTTTCCACATTCTGTGTACTTTCTTCTTCTGTTTGAGTTTTGCCTGGAGCTCCTTGCTCATCCATGCAGGTCTCCTGCCCCCTTTGCTTGACTTCTTACCCATAAGGATGCACTGCTTTGAGCTTGGAGGGAGTGATGCTTGAATATTAATCCCCCTTCTTTCTAGGGCCCTAACCCATGGGATTCCTCCAAATAGGTCCCCGAAGAGGCCAAAGTTTGCTTTCCTGAATTCCAGGGTTGTGATCCTCCTTATTGGCTTGCTTCCTCCACCCAGGATCCTGAACTCCACCATCTCATGGTCACTGCAGCCGAGGCTGCCCCCAACTTTCACATCTCCAATCAGTCATAGAATCACAGAATGGTTGAGGTTGTACAGGACCTCTGGAGATCATCAAGTCCAACCTCCTTGCTCAAGCAGGGTCACCCAGAGCATGTTGCACAGGAATAGTCCTTCTTTGTTGGTTAGTACAAGGTCCTGCAGCACACCTCTACTTATTGGCTCATCAACCACCCATGTCAAAAAATTATTATCAATGCTCTGTAGGAACCTCCTGGACTGTTTGTGCCTACCTATGTTGTCTTTCCAGCAGATACCAGGATAGTTGAAGTGCCCCCATGGGGAGCCTCTCCCCTGTGATCGTGAGGCTACTTCCAGCTGTCTCTAGAAGGTCTCATCTACTTCCTCCTCATGATCAGGTGGTCTATAGTAAATACCCACAATAGTGTCACCCTTGTTAGCCTGCCCTTTGACCCTTACCAATAAGCTCTTGACTAGCTCTTCATCTACCCCAAGGCAGAGCTTGATACACTCCAGTTGCTCTCTTGCGTAAAGAACAACTCCACCACCTTGCCTTCCTGGACTGTCCACGCAGCCATCCATGACAGTGTTCCAGTCATGAGAGCTATTCCACAATGTCTCTCTAATTGCAATGAGATCATGGTCGTGTGACCACACACAGATCTCTAATTCTTGCTGTTTATTCCCCATACTGCATGCATTAGTATATGGGCATTTTGGAGAGGTAATCAAGCCTGCACGTTTCCCAGGAGGGGTGCAAGAGGATCCTCCATAGTCATGTCCTGTACTCACTTCCTGGCTGCATGCACCTGCTGGATGCATCCTGACTGGATGCAGCAGCTTTGTTTTACTGACTACACTGTCTCTATAACTTCCCCGTCCCCTCATCTTTCCTAGTTAAAAGCCCTCCTTACCAGGCTGGCCAAACTGCTGGCAGAGACACACGTGCCCTGCTTAGTGAGGTGGATCCCATCTCTTCCCATCAGTTGTTGGACTTCGAACAGTTTTTGAATCACAAAAAACTGGTCACAGAAACCAAAACCCTGTTGCCAACACCAYTGGTGCAGCCAGCTGTTAACTTGGAAAATCCACCTATACTCTTCCTTCCATTCTTCTCCTTCACTAGAAGGACAGAGGAGAAAACTATCTGGGCTCCCAGACCCTTGACTATTATCCCCAGAGYTCTGAAATCTCGTTCAATGGTTTCCAATTTGCCATTGGTATCATTAGTGCCTGCATGGGAGAGCAACAGAGGGTAATAATCAAATGTGTGGACAAGTCTCGGTWGTCTTTCCATGACATCTCATATTCAAGCTCCTGGCAGGCAACAAAGCTCTCTAGAACAGTGGTCAGGCCAGTAGATAAGTGCCTCTGTCCCCTGCAGCAGGGAGTCACCCACAACAATCACTTGCTGCTTCTTCCAGGTGTTTCCATATGGTACAGGCTCTGTTGGCCCAGTTGCTTTCCCTGAAGATGGCATCAAGACTCCTCCTCAGCCTGGAAGGCACTATACCTGTTCCTGAATAGCAAGTCTTCAGGAGGAGTAAGAGCCTTTCTCTTCCTATGAAAAGTGACCAATTTCCAGCCTTCTTCTGCAGTGTTATGATGTACTATTTCACACAGCACAGAGCCCTCCAGCAACTCCACTGCTGTTGGGGGGTTGGGACTCCTGGAGCTGTATGATCTCTGAGAATACCCTACCTGTTGCTCATCTTCTCAGATGCTATGCAGCCTAATGACTTCCTCCTGTAACTCCTTTACCTAATGACAACAGTCATCAAGAAGAGTCTTAAGAGCAACCTTTCTGAAAATCGCAGCTGAATGTTTCACTGTTTTTTTGCTTCTCCATTTCTATGGCATCTATGTTTAAAATGACCACCATGAAGCAACAGAAAGTAAGGAGAAATARCCAGGAAATGAATCCAAAAGATTTCCTAAGGGCCATCAACTGTAAAACTAAAGCAAATGCCAGCACCTCTGTTTTGTTACTWACTGTGGTTGGCACACCTCTTAACTACAACATGCATTCACAAAAGCATAAATTCATACATAAGTACAACAAAATATAACACTGGTATCTTGTCATAAAGGTACTGTACTAAGGGTTTGATGTTTAGCCTCCACTTTACAAGACAGAGATGAATTCATCTTTATCCTGACTACCTCTGGCATTGCTCTCTATCCGTCTTTGATCATTTTGCTGAAAGTAGTTTTGGGTGATTAAGTTCTGTACCGACAGGGCACATTAATCAGATAAAAAGAATAGCTGATGAAAGAATTTTCAGGAGTTAATGTACGCAACATWTATTCTCTGTCATTTTCTTTTCTCTGTCAAAATAGGAACTTAAACCATCATCAATGTGAAGGCCCAGAACTGTGGCTTAAGAGAGGCTCTTTCTAGTTCATTGAATGATACCTCATTTTCAGGGTCAAAGAGATACAACTGTGATGTTATTCTACAAGAATCTCATTAAGCAGCATCCAACTAAATGGCATTTATCCCTGCTTACATGTATATGTGTTTACCTGTTAACATTAGTCTCTGATTAGAGCTCTATAAGCACTGAATGGGGCGRGGGCCTGGTGACAAATGGTACAGAGARGGCAGAATTACTGAATGCCTTCTTTGCTTCAGTCTTCACTGCTAAGGGCAGCCCCCAGGAATCCYGGAGCATGGAGGCAAAGTTTTCCCCAAGTCTGGGGAAGGAAGACTTTCCTTTGGTTGAGGAGGAAAGGATTTAGAGATCTGGGCAAGCCTGACATCCACAAATCCATGGGCCTGGATGGGATGCRCCCACAGGTACTGAGGGAGCTGGCGGATGTTGTTGCCAGGCCACTCTCCATCATCTTTGAAAGGTCYTGGAGAACTGGAGACGTGCCTGAGGACTGGAAGAAAGCCAGTGTCACTCCAGTCTTCAARAAGGGCAARGAAGAGGACCCRGAAAACCATAGGCCAGTCAGCCTCACCTCCATCCCTGGAAAGGTGATGGAACAGCTCCTTCTAGATGCTCCAAGCATCTCCAAGCATATGGAGGAAAAGCAGGTGATCAGGAGTAGTCTGCATGGATTCACTGAGGGGAAATCATGCTTAACTAGCCTGATAGCCTTCTATGATGGAATGACTGGCTGGGTAGGTGAAGGGAGAGCAGTGGACGTTGYRTACCTTGACTTCAGCAAGCCTTTAGACAGCCTCCCATTACATCCTCCTACATAAGCTCAGGAAGTGTGGGTTAGATGAGTGGASAGTGAGGTGGATTRAGAACTGGCTGAAAGGCAGAGCTCAGAGGGTTGTCATCAGTGGCACAGAGTCTAGCTGGAGGCCTGTGGCTAGTGGAGTCTCCCAGGGCTCAGTACTGGGTCCCAT
>NW_028186745.1:972375-993334 GCF_003343005.1 Rhea americana
TCTCCTCTGGAGATCTTCAAGGCCCACCTGGATGCAACCCTGTCTAACATTCTGTAGGTGACTCTGCTTGAGCAAGGGGGTTGGACTAGATGATCTCCAGAGGTCCCTTCCAACCTTATTGATTCTGTGATTCTATCATGGAAGCATTCACATTTAAAGGTGAAATCTTCACACCTAACAGACACTTTTCTGTAAAATTTAATTTCAGCAGCAAGAGATTTTCCTTATGACTGTGAAAAATCTGAAAAAGGATAAAACTTTTTTTTTTTTGTTTTTTTTTACAAGATATAATGTTGCTGTTCATAYAAGGAAGAGACTCAGGAAAAGGACACACTGCACACTGTCATCTCGAAGCACTTAYCTTTCATTTTGGCTTTAGCTTTGAGGTGAACCTGAGATACCTAACAATTTTATGAAACTTATCTTCTGTCAATAAGAAATTATATGACCTTTAACACCTCCTACTTTTCAAACCTTTCATTTTCTACCAATCAAATTTACTAGCTGTGTCAAACTACAGTATGTTCAAGTTTCAGTTTGTCAGCTGTTTTGGAAAAAATCTAGGAACTACTAGGGAAATTAAGAAAAAATTTCCAAAAATTTTCCTTTAGAATGTATTACAGTTTGCAAGCCTTGAGTATCACCAACCCTGAACCAGGCTGCAAAGTCAACATATTTGAAAAAAAGATGACAATCTAAAAAACTTGTCTTTGACAACAATGGTTAGAAACTTTC
Source organism: Rhea americana (assembly GCF_003343005.1). Taxonomy (NCBI): domain Eukaryota; kingdom Metazoa; phylum Chordata; class Aves; order Rheiformes; family Rheidae; genus Rhea; species Rhea americana. Next base: position 973,111 of record NW_028186745.1, read on the forward strand.
TTTCAATTAAGAGTGCCCTGCCAGGATGCCTCTTGAGCACTGAGGGAGCTAGCCAACAACATTACGAAATTAATAGCAAGCATCACTTGATATTTGAAAGGGCATGGCAATCAGGAGGGATTCCAGAGGACTGGAAGTAAGAAAATTCACTCCTAAGAGAGTCAGAAGGATCTGAGAAACTACASGCTGGTCAGCCTCATCTCAATCCCTGGGAAGGTGATGGAGCAACTAATCCTGGATTATTTCGAGACATGTGAAGAACAAAAAGGTGATTGAGAGTAGTCAGCATTAGCCAGTGTTGTCAGCAGGTTGAGAGAAATGATCCTTCCCCTCTACTCAGTACTGATGAGGCCACATCTGTAGGGCTGGGTCCAGTTCTGGGCTCTCCAAGATACRGACATACTGCAGTAAGTCCAGCAAAAGGCCACAAAGATGATTAAGGGATCAAAGCATCTCTTGTATGAGAAAAGGCTGAGAGAGCTGAGAAAACACTTCTTTACTGCAAGGATGGCTGAACACCGGAATCAATTACCCAGACAGGTTATGGAGTCTCTCTATCCTTGGAGATACTCAAAATTCAACTGGGTAYRCAGTCCTGAACAAGCTGCTCTAGCTGATCCTGCTTGAGCAGGGGGGGTTGGACCAGATGATACCCAGAGCTTGCTTCCAACCCCAGCTATTCTGTGGTTCYGTAATTAAGTTGTTCTACAAGCAATGGAGCAATTCCAGAAGACTAATTTCCTGTAGAAGCCGTATTGATTCACACTGAAGTGAATCCTGTTACTTCACAYGACTTTATGACATCCTCCTCATCTTTCCCACCTGTGTCTCTTCTTCCCCCAGGACTTTTAGCCCTCCTTCATGCCAAGGTCAAGATAGTAGGTGCTGTGGATAGTTGAGAGTGCTAATTACTTTGCTGGTAAGTGCTCATTAAGCTGTCAGCCAGAAGAACAAACAAGTAACTCACACTGAAACATTTCTTATTAGAAGGAACATTTTGGATCAATTCACATCTCCTCCTGGTAGCTGCTAGTCTTCACTAAACTTGTCAAACTACTTGTTTCTCAGATTTCTACCCTCAGAAAAACTCAGTTATAAGTTAGCCAATGACTGAGATGAGGAGAACAGGGCTGACAGAGAAACAGCATGGTCACATAACTCTTTTCTTTACAAAGCTATGCTGAAAACAGAACACGGATCCTCTTGAAAACACACATGCAGGATCTGAAGGTAAATATTCACTAACAAGAAATTTGTGATGAAAATTTCTATAGCTGTCAACATTGTGCATGAAATTTTTCACTTAGGTTTGTGATGTGTATGTGGCAAAATATACATATACATATATATATATACACACACACACACACTGCTCATTCATTTAGAAGTGATTCATTGAGACTAAAGAGAACATATAAAAAGATCAATCATTTTCTTTATATTTCAGGTTTGGCAGCTCTCATTGGCAGATAGTGTTGTTCACTGCCACTAGGACTCCTAAAATCCTTCTTTGCTGTTCCTCCTTCAATAATGACGTGCAGTGGCCACAAAAAGCAAGAGATTAATATCTAACAAGGAGGCAGCATGTAAGAAGGGAAGCAATGTGTAACAAGTTACAATTTGTTAGAAGTTGTATGTCTATCCATCTATATATCTATAAAATGTACCTATATCTATAAAAGTATATATTCATATACGTATTTTTACTAACACTTAAAATGTGTTACAAAGTTTTTATGCACTCAGGTGCCTCCACAATAGCCCTCAATGGGATTTTGGTGGCTATTCCCAAGATCACAGAGATAAGCATGTAATAAATCCAGCTAAGTATGAAAAGGAGAGTGCAGGAAGAAAAAGTTACGAGGTCCTTTATAAARTAATGATGATTTCTTTCTGCTTACCAATGTAAAACAACTAAATATTCCCATCTTGACAATAAATAGCCTATACTGATCTTGTTTTACGTGACCCTGTTCTCTTAAATCACCCATCTACTACAAGATTTTCTGCTAAGAACCTTGCCAGCTAAAAATCATTAGAAACACAACTGGCTTTAGGTACAGAACTCACTAACAGTCACAGGATATTGTTCTATCCAGAAAGATCTGCTTGAAAACATCTCTTCTGCTGCACGGTAACAGATTWCAACATGCTATAACCTTTAGCTTAGTTTCCTGATAGCAGTGTACTAAGAATTGAGATCAACACAATTTTAAGTTAATGGTTCAGCATTTTAATTTTGTGTTGTTTTACAAGTATAAAAATATCTATGTGCCAGACCTTGCATACTGTTATATACATAAACAATCCTTACTGAGCAATCCTGTGTGTGACTTGGGACTACTCAAGCAGAATTTTTAWCATTAGCCCTATATCCTTTCAGTGAACACTTAAGCCTCTTTAACATTTATAGAGGAGAGTAAAACTACAGTAAGCTCATAGCAAGACATCACTCATTCATACATACATATACATTCTTTGCTGCTGCTATCCTCTTCTCAGTGCAGACAGTGGGTGAATTGATAACAACACTATAAGACTATCAYGAACCTATGAAAGTAATGCCTCTCCTAGCTGTACAGTACACTTCAGAAAAATAACCTTCTCCTTTAATACACTGGTCTTTAAACAACAGAATGGCTCTGACTCCTCCTCATATTCTCTTTTTACTAGTAATGGCAATACAGTTAGATTGAAAACATATATAGAGCAGCCTTTAATGCTATGGTGATATGAGGCACAGCAAAAGCAACAGCAATCATGCTGATGGAGTGTTTGAATGGTTACTCYAAATGTATTTGGCTAGTTGATACAACTAAGACAAAACCTAGGATAGTAACATAACCCATACAAAATTTTTCCATAATTATGATTTAAATATTCAGTGTCATACACATGCATGTTAGGAGGTTGGTATAAAAACAGGAAGTAATATGGCACATTCTCTAAAATATTCATATACATCAGTTTTCATCATTGTAGATGAAGTTAAATAATACTTACTATGTATATATACACTGGACTCCTAGATATAAGTCTCTGACTGTTAACTACAGCATAAACGTTTCACTGAGTGAGGTTTGTGGAGATTCTATTGTCTTTAAATGCCAAAAATGACAACCACATCAGTGTCCGATGTCTGATTTAAAGATTTCAGAACTATCTATTTAGATATGAAGTACCTCTACATATAAGCCTCTGTGGCTCTCAAAGGTGAAAATTTCAGGCCTAGCTACATCTGTATTTAGGCACCTGAACCATAATTCCATGATTATTAATCTGTGTCCAACTGTGAAGTTAGATGCTCAATTTTAGCTAAGCATATCTGAAAATTTGGCCCTCTGTACCAAACTCTGTAGGTTCGGAGGCAAGCATTTACATTCTCGCTTGCTCCTTTAATTCACCATTATTTTTTTAATGAAATACTCTTCTACATACAAAAACAACACTGTAGTGTCTYCAAGAAATTACTCCACTATTCTAAACCTCCTCAGGGAGCAAAATGASAACAGAAAGGTTTGGTGTCTTCCCCTGATATGTGAGGTGCACTCCCATGACAAGCTCAAGCCARTAACTCCCATTATCACCCACAATTATTTTAATGATCTGCATACATATATCACACACATCAAGCCAACTCCTCCCTAAAAAAAAAATCCTCCATTATAGAAGCAAAGCACATTCATTTACAGTGCAGTAAAGAACAATAAAAACAGCTTAGCTCTTTGCAGCACTGCATATGACATATTTCACTATAAATGACCTCAGTCCCCAACTTGTGACCTTTCTAGTAAAATGCTGGTATCCCTTCCTCTGAAGAACTTCACATCTTCCGTAAGGTAGGATGGAGGCAAAACTGAGGACACTAAAACATGCTTTGGGTCATGAATTATTTGTTTCCACTAGCAGACATAAYGTGTAATACTCAGAAGAAATGTAAGATGCTAAGCAAACAAAGTGCAAAAAACTTTAGCTTACTTTTCAAAACACAATTGGTTTTGTGTATTTCTACTACATAGCACTTCTTGAGTGTCCATCTGTTAAAACTTTATCAGCAATTTACAAAATACAGAAATGCTTTTAATTAATTGTGGTAATACAGTGCATAGAAAAAAGCCAATGTCTTCTGGTTCCTCTTTTAGGAGATTTCAAACCTTCGGTACTTCTGAGGTAACGGTGGCAGTGTTTTAAATTATTTGTATCAAACTAACATATCACAGGCTCAAAAAGGACTCAAGATCCTCTGTCTCCACATGTTCAGTTCCCTGCTTGCTGCACTACCAAACCCCTGACAGAGAGGTGCCTGTCTCTTAACTTTAGTCATCTAAAAGTGATGTGTCTAGTCTAAGCTAACTGTCAAGCCATCTGGTCAACACAGTAATAGCTCTCCAGGGAATGATTAATATCACCTGCCTAGGACAATATTTTAGGATGGCTTGAATCATTCTCTGGAGATGTAGTGAGAGCACCTACACTGCTAGTTCACACTATCTGCCCAACTTCTAGGCATTTAAAATCATATAAAGCGAATCCCACCAATATACCAGAACATCAAAAATATGATTATTTATATGATAATGTCAGGACACTGAGCTATTCCAGAACTTTACGATTACTGTTTTRATTTCCTTATTAGCAAGCAGCAATCATAAAGAGTAAAAGAGTGCATAAGCCAATAACCCCTCTGGTTATTCTCAGCAACAGTCACATTTCAGTATTAGTGGTGTCTAATTGTCTGTTTCTTGGCAACCTAGACTACAGTGAATTGCAGAAGTCCAAGAGACAGGTATTGTCTTATTATACTGATTAGAGTGTAAAAAAAAAAAAAAAAAAAAGTCTGCCATTTGATCAAAGCAGACCACAGCTACAGTCAATATACAGTCGAGGATGCTGCTCTTTTCCATGCTAGGGTGGCATGCCAGAATAGTATCCTATCTGAAACAAAATTCATTTCCTTCCATCCTCTTCAGATTTCCTGAGTAAGATCAGCATCAKGCCAGTTTTTGAAGGATGTCTCCTACAATGATTTCAAGATAAGCAAATGATAATACATCTACGTGCAAAAACACCCAAAGATATAATTATACAAACAATGGTTGCTCTGTGTCCATACATAGACACACACAGAGACAAACACACTCATACACTTAAGTTTCCCAGAAAGGTAGGTTTGTCAGTCTTCATGCAGTGCTACATCTGCAAGAAAAACAAAAACTCATCTACAACACACRATGTCCAATATACATAATATTCCCAGCAGGTGATCTTGCACCTTCCAAAGGCACCTGCTGCTACCTGTTGTACTAGGCATTGGAAGAAAMACTCTGATGAGGATTCCCATTTTGAGAATCTATTGTCTTGCTACTGCTCCAGGCTTCATCAGTATTAGCACGTGATTTTAAGTCTGCTTTGTCCATTAGTGTGGTGGATTTGGAAGGCTTGCAAACAAAGCAGAGGAACTTGAAACAGGACAGCAAACCTTCAGAAATGCTGGATGAGAAGAGCTTTTTGCATGGGTGGCAGAACTGATAGAACACCAACATGAAGAGGACAGCCATGCAGTAACCTATCAGGAGCTGCAAAACCAACAACGGGGCACAGACATACAGGTAGATATCCGTTTTATAGATGTACCACATCAGCAGAAGGAATGCATTCTCAATGAATCGCAGCATATAATACACAGTCAGTCGGTACCAATTTTGGGATTTATTAATTAAGTCAGGATCATTGAGCTTCAGCTGTACTGCTGACCAGCAGAACATGTTAATGCCAGCATACAAGAAAGTGAGGAGGCACAAGACAATGGTAGTGCCAACCCTGCTCAATGCCTTCTCTATGTTCTCAGGAAATGGGGACTTGCTTTGCCAGAAGAGAATCCAAGGATAAAAGAAAAAACCAAAGAAATTCACTAGTACAACAGGGAGAGTCCAGATTTGAAGGACTGAACTGAAAAGGACCAAAACTATAACCCGTGTAGCAATTTCAAAGCTTCTCCACATGAATATGCAGAGGTAGGCAGCTGGTTTCACACTGACATCGTAATCATCGTACTTAATCTTAATAGCCAGGATGTTGCAGCGTAAGGCGCCATATACAATTGACAGGAGAGAAAGGACCATAAAAATACCTATAAAGAGAAAAGACAAATCAGAACCTCCAGCTTAGCAGAAGTAATCACAGTAATGCAGAGAGTCTTCATGGCGTAATACCAAAAAAGTCATTCCTTGTATCCACTTCTGGATTATTACGCTAATCTTGCCTCCCATTTTCTTCATCATATGTTTCTTTTCCAAGCAGATACAAAGCAAAAAGGCACTGAAGGATCACAAGGGTCTCCCCCCACCCAGAGCTGTTTGTACATAAACTATCTTTGGTAATTATACAGCTTAATAATAAAGATASACAAGTTAGTCTCAAACTTCAATATTATTCTCACAGAGGAATGCTATTAACTCTGTGTACAGATGAAGAACAGAGACAGAAGCTAAAATTCTTATTTGGGCATGCAGATACCACAATGTTTTTGAAGTTCTGGGCTGAAGCAACTTGCCTAAGTACACAGAAGAGGCCTGCAGTGGAGCTCAAAAATGAAAGCCAGAGCATGCAGTCAGAGGCCAGAATTATACCCAGAACTGTTTTCACTTTTTCAGCCTGTGTAGACAGATATTTGCTCACCTTGCTACAYTGCATTTTCCTTATATCTATCTATATCATGCATTTTTTAAAAAAGAAAACTTTAAAAAAATTTCTTTAAAATTTAGACCATGTAGTTCTACRGGATCACCTTTCAGTAATCTCCCACTGACCCTGACTCCCTCACGTGAAGAGGTTTCACTGCTTTTATATTCAGTAGAAAGTGGCAGAGGCCAGCTGTTAATTTGCCTTCCAGCCTTACAGAGGGAAAACCTCATGGCACTGAAGCAGGGCACCTCGTCTTGCCACTCAAAGGCTCACACCATTGTCCCAAAAGCTCTCTAGCACATTTATCAGCTGAGTCTCTTGGCCAAAAATGAAAAAGAAACATAGACTAGAGTTCTGAACTGCCCTATCACAGCCAAGACCCAGCAACTGACAACCTCTGGGGCTACAGCACTCTGCCAGCTGAATGCCGCACAAGATGTGAATTACAGTGCTGCATAAACAAGCATACTGGAAGCTGGGAACAAACTAGGGGAAAATTTCAAAACTAAGTAGGTACAGATGTATAAGAACTCTAGATGTACRACATAAACATTCAAAGAGAAATATCTTGACATTCAGAGGTGCTAATCAACCATTTTGTTAGCATTAGCATACTTCGTATACCACTTTTACTGGTATGATGATTAGCAGACTTAGGGGACTGATTTTAGGCACCCYTATTCCATACTTTCAGCTTCAACCTTTGCCTTTTTTCCATTCAAGGAACATCTCAAATGCAAATAAGTTAAGTACAGTAAAAATGATTCAGTAGTTTCTTTTAGAATTTGAATTAAAGTAACCAAGCTAATTGGTCATACTACAGAGCACTGTGTTGCTTCAGATATAAAACAGAGTTGTCAGTGCTTGATTATGTCAATTACTTTAAGTAGAGCTTAGCAACCAGGGCCGTCTGCAGCCTTCAGTCTGTGTGTCATTATCCTTCAAATGGACTGGATTTTCTGTTTTGCTATAGCTATTTAAACATGATTATCAGTTTCTCCTGTTTAAAGTTATTAACCTCTGAGCATGACTTTGAAAGAMACAAGTATATTTTATAATCCCAAAAAACTTGCTAACAGGATTTCCTCTATCCTTTTAGCTAACCTCCCCCCCAACCTCAATCCTCAGAAACTCTGAATTACTCTGGGGGAAAAAAAAAGATCCTTTATATCTGAATTTCTTATAAGCTGAAAARTGTTTATACACGCCAGCGTGGTGGTGCACATATTCTCTGAAAATAAACAAACACATAACCAGTGTTTCAATTTTTAGTGTGCATTTTCAAACACCTTTTTACAGCACTGCACTTGATCTGAGAATTTTAAATGTTAAAAGAGTTCAAAAATATCAGCTAAAAGCAGAAGAGCAAGTAAGTGCATTCAAGAATACCAATGATATTCTGTGGCTCTTTTCAAGAATATTTCCTGCAGTTTGGAATGGGCTCTAGAACTATGTGATAATAAATAACTTCTATGAACTAATTCAGCAAAAGAATATTTTGACAGTTAAATACATTGCCCTCACCCCAAAAAACAAACAAACAAGARAAACCCTGGAGACTGACTGCTTCTATCCTAGAACTCTGCCTGTCTTCTGGTTTGATAAGCTGAGAAATATTAAGCTCACTACCTGACTTCACTTTAAGGCTTTTAAATCTTAAATGTGTCTTAATAATGCTATAAAGACATTCCTCTCTGTCCTCCCCACTTCCAGAAGGCTATATTTTTCTTAGGAATCAGAGATGCATGCTCCCAACATCATCCAGAGAGGCACTGTTATACTTTGTTTTTTCTATTATGTCCTGAGTCTTTTCAAGACCTGATCTTTCTTACTTAGAGTTAGTAAGAAAGTGAACTTTGCACTAGAAGAAATACATCAGAAAGTATCTATGACTGAAATCTTATATTCATCTTTGAAGAACCATAAGTTACGTGTTTCATATATTACAGCTTTCTAAAATGAATCATTGTTCTACATTTCATAAGGGCATCTATCTCGTTCATTAGAGATAACATCTAGATACCAAAACTTTTGCCTCTAAGATGTAATTTCCACATTTAAAAACAACAATTAATGATCAAAAATACATAAAGTATGTTGCTCAAACAACGAAAAAARGCATTTTGTGCTCAAAGCTCACTGAGATGAGAAAACTGTAGAAGCATCTTAAGATATATAGCAAAAACATCTAGAAATCATTYAATGGCTTTTCATCTTTGTCCCAAAAGCAGACTTTATACTCACTACAAAAAGTGATATTGCAGAAACTACTGAGTTGAAAAAGACCATAAAAAAAAAAAAAAACTTCTGTTCTTGGAGATGGCAGTCACAGTTACAAATTTTCATTAAAAAAAAAAGACGACATTCAGCTTTCAGTAGAATGATTTTATTTTTAAAATGGTGGGAAATCCACCTTTCGGGATGATTTTATCACTATAAGCAACAATCAAAGAAAAGAACTTCACTGCTGTTAATGACACTGTTTAAAGTTACAAAAAGATCACTACTCAATGGAAGCAAGTCTTACACATTGAATACTGCAGGCTGAGGACTTGCCCTTTTTCAAGGGTAAGAGGCCAAGCCATGCATCCTCCCAACTATCTCCAGACAGCTATTTTTGTAATTAATGCTGACTCAGGCCTTTCTGGCAACTCCTGACCTTGGCTTTTTCAGGTGATAATACCTAAAAGAAGAGGTCCTGGTATCTGCCCAACACTRTGTAAGCAGACCTGAGCCTGATGCCAGCCTTCTCCCAAATACAAGGTTGCAGTTGGCTCTAAGACAATGCCTGATACGGACAGACCCATTCAKTAGAGGGTGAAGCCTAGATGCACAACAAAGATGTCTGTAATTGCTGCTCCCAAAACAAAGTCAGACTAGGGATTTCACAGAGTAACAAGTCAAAAACTCATTCCCAATTACACTGTAGCTGAAGAAGGAGCTAAATGTCTAGGACTAGGACTCAAATTGGGCTATTATTTGTGGGTTTCCAATGCTGCATTTTATCCACCAATTCTTTTATGCATTTCACACTTAACAGTTCCTGAAGTCATTATGTCTTCCACCACAAAGCTAGGGGCTTTGCCCTGTTTTTGCAACTGTCTTTAGCTCTCTATCTTACATTCTTGGCTGCAGTGGGTTTGGCATACAGTGATACGACAAATTTCAAGAATACACGATATGGGCAAAAATCTAATCAGGCAGTAGAAAACATTTAGAGAACATCATGAGTGCCATGAAGTATACAATAAGGATGCATCGTGGGTCTGGCTGACAAAAAGGATTAGCAGCTCAATATCACAGATGATACCGACCTCATTACCACTAACTAAGCCAAATCTACAGAGAATGATGGATAGGATAGAGTAGGAATCCAGAAAATACAGACTGATGATGAGACAAGACAAAAAAAAATGTGGAAATCATAAGACACAAGGAAGAGATTAATATTGTAACTAGGACAAATGGAGAAGTGCACACACCTTGGAAGACTGATGTCAAAGAACAAGGAAGATGAAGACCAGATGATGTGTGGAAGAAGAGCTGGATCAGCTGCTAAACTATGTTCCTACACATGAGAATCTCTGTATATACATGTATATGCATATATAACAAATGCCAAGCTGAAACTGCAGTATGCATCATTCTTGCTTACTCTGGAGGCTGAATAATACTGGTGGACAAAAGATATCACTGCAGAAATAAGCCAAATGAATCGACTGTAGAAAGTTTCAATATTTCAGAAGATAAAATAAATCCAAAAGGAATATATTTATGACAATAAGGTTCAAGGGATGACAGMTTTGGTTTGAACACATGCCCAGAATGGAACCAAGAATATCCACCCTTTACAACAACAAACATAACAGAATGGTATGTATAAGAAATGGAAGAACTCAAGGAAGAATAAAAAGGTTTGGGATGAATGACACTGCAAATTTAATACAAAGCAAAGAGTAAGTCTGCCTGTCACATCGGTCAGCTGATAAAACACTTGTGTKTACAGCTCATTTAAAAACTGCACTGGCAAAGCAACGTGGCTTTTCTTCAGCTTCTCCAATTCAGTCTCAATCTGTTTTGAGTATGRGTCTGGTTTCATTTTCAGGTGTCTGGAGAAATGCTACATTAGGATYTCTTTTGATACCTTCCTCCTATAGCACTTTTTAGTTTTTCTGATGAATGAAGTCTAATAGACTTTGCTGTTGTTCCTAGGTCACTGTTTTTTTTTTCCGTTTTTTCTTTTTTTTAAATACCTAATCTTTTTTTTTCCCAACTTCTGTATTTTATGGTTACACAGGCTCTGCAGTGTAACCTCTGGAAGGCACAGGATGCCTTCTGCATTTGTCACAGGCTCTGTTCTGCTCTGCCTAACTATGCATATATATTCATATGCATGCATATGAACTCTGTTGAGCCAGAACATCTCTGGATGTTTAAACTTCACCACAGAAGGTCATTCACTAGTTTATGATTCAGAGTCACCCTGGGCAGTGACTGATAAAAGTCAGAAGTAATATAAAGTTACAAAACATAATTAAATACATAATTCTCTAATGATCTGGGACACAGTATTTCTCCTTGGCAACAGTGAACAATAATGTCAACACCAGCATCAGAAWAAATACAGCAAGATTTTCTTTCTCSGGCAGATGCCATCTGCAATTAACTACTTGGAAACTGTGTGTTAATGGCACTGCTCAGCAAAGGATTCAACTGCCCTGTTCTTATTCCCATGTYGCTGACACTACAGTCATTCAAAGAGCCCATCATAGCTGTGAGGTACTTGGACACAGTCAGGAACAATGCCTTTAAACTGTCAACTGCCACAGTCTTAAACAACTTCTCTTATATATATAGTGTATATATACATATATATATACACACACACACACTTTTTTTTATACATACTTTAGATATACTCTATCCSCAAGCAATATCCCTAACTGCTTTGTCACACTAAGGTTTTCTGTTCCCTGAGTTTGGGGGAGAACCCTGACACTACTATGTTGGCTTCTCCAAAAACCTCAGCTCTTCATCTTGGTACGCTGTCAACAAAGGCATGGGGGGGGGGGGAGAGAAAACAAACAAACAAACAAACAAACAAGAACATAGCTGGGTTCGTAACACGTTATCTATTCTCAACCTCCCTCCCTGTGGAGTGGATAAAGATCCTTTCCCTTTTAAGGTCTCGTAGCTACAAGAGCTATTTTGTTTTCCAACGGAGATGCACCTGAAGCTCACACAGGTGRCACAGCCCTTCCTATACTCAGTCCATGGTGAGCTTGATCTCAGAAGATCTTATACAAGAAAACAGCTGTCCTGCAATCCAACAAGAAYAATCCTGCTATTACCAGCCAGCCAGCAAATCAAGATTTTTCAAGGAACTGGGGCACATCATGAAGCAAGATGCAAAGAGTCCCATAGCAAGAAAGATGTGACCTGCTAATTCCAWGTGGTACAGCACTCCTTGGTGAAGACTTGAGAGACTCCTCTGGAGATCATACAGCCACCTTTGCATATTAAGCTATTCAGTCCTGCCTTTTGATTCCATGCTCAGAGGCTGGCACACACAAAGCCAGCTTATGTCTTCAGTGTGTATTTGAGACTGCATTCCTTTAAAGTACGTCTTCCTTAATGCAGCATGACAAAGTATATTTTGCATTGTACCCCCAGGAATTTGCCAGAAAGCTTGCCCAGAAATCTAAAGGGAACAGGTAACTTTTTCTTCTCTTCAGAGAAGACAGCTCAGTCCCTCCAACTGCCTCCCTCTCCTGCCATAATGGTCACTTATCAAATTAACATTTCTACAGCAAACAAAGTATGCTACAGTAAGTGTCATAGTCTAAAACATGCTGCTATAATGCAGTAATGATAMTGCAACTTGAGTGCAGTATCATCATCAAAAGCTGTCAGGGAACTGAACCCTTTGCACTGTTTTCAGTTCTTGTCAAGGGCAGCTACACCTGACTGCTGACCCTTCTCCTCTCCCTCCCACAAAAACATGCAAGTGTTAACAACAGCTCTACCTACTTCTAGCAGCTGTGATCTCCTGCTGCAGGACACAGATGTAGAGCTGGAGTGTGAGCTGGGGCGCAGAGCCAAGGAATGCCTGGATCACAGATGCCCTGCTGAATGCAGATCTGTGTGTACATAGTTTGCCTTCAGCTTGGCCCACTTCTTTCTCAACTTCTTCCGAGTACCCATCCTTGGGCATCTGCCTTTTCTTGGTGATGCTGACATAGGGCTCTTCAACTCTGCCAGCACGGAAGTAAATGTAAAGGACTTCCACACACCTACAAGCAAATCAGTAAACAGAGTAATAGGAAAAAAAATTAAGCAAAAGCATAGGTCTTCCTACTCCTTAGTATTTTAAGCAATTAGAGTACTATGTCATTTTTTGTTTATAGTGCAAAATGTGCACATTTTCCCCTCTTGGTATGCTTGGAATAAGACAGATTCCATCTGTAAACATGAACCACAGGTGACCAGAGGGCAAGAACCTGGGAGCACCCTTTAGGCCGTCTGTAGCAATATTCAAAAACGAGGTTTACTTGTTTCCCAGGAACTGCTATTTCACTCTGCTGCATTATTGAAGTCCTTAAACTACTTGCCCACTGCAATGATCATAATTTTCCAATCCGGGACCCAAGTTGGAAGGGTTTCTGCAGATCCTCATGTCTTTTTGCCCCAGTGTTATCCATACATCTGTGACACACTAATGGGACATTGCAAGAACACTACCTCCTGATATCTATACCTTAAATAAAACCCCTCAAGACATTAGAGAGAAGCTTAGGGCACAGCTGGCTCCAAGCAGGTACATGAACCTCATAAACAGTCACCAACCAGGGATCCCAAAACACAAGTCACAAGCAACAGCAGCAATAAAGAAAACAAGTAGCCATCTTGTCTTCAGTTTAGAGCCTTACAACTCACGCAGGCTATTAACCTTTTTAAAAGGACATAAAAATCACAGCTTTACTCTGTTTGCTTACATTTATTCCACAATTTAAGGAATATTAAACACAGTGTTGTAAAAATACTCAAAATAAAAAGTACAGTATTTACAGTTGCTGTAACTCTCTGTACTTTTCACCAAGGTGAACTAAGTTCCCTTGTTTATATATCTCTAACTTACTGCAGATCAACTTCCACGGGAAAAAAAAAGTGGTGCCCACACATGCATTTCTATTCAGGAATTACACATTGTTAGGTCATGCTGCCACTAGCTATTTGTGTGCACAGAAAAATCCTGGTGTTAGGAAGAGAATGGAAATGGCCTGAAGGGGTTYGCCAACAACATAGCGATGAGGAAAATCTGGGCTCCCTAATTTGCAAATACAGGCAATACACCCTCAGTCAAATTATCCTTTCTGAAAMTCCCCCCACCCCATGACTATTTTTAGACCAGTTAAAGCTCTAGAAGTGCAATTCTAAGAGAGTTCCTGGGGTATGAAGGTGTCAAGGATGGGCTTGGACAGCAAGCAGGACCTCAAAGATGCCGGGGAACAGCGAACATTGTCTGGGAAGTAGTAACAAGCAGGTACAGGTGGAGTCACAAGTTGAGGGGGGAGGGAGAGGAAAAATTCCCTACTTGAGTCTGCATAGTGTCCTGAAAATACAGGACCTGCTGTGGAAAAGTCTATATATAGCAAGAACATTAATGATAAATTACATGGCTGAAAAAAAAAATCTCCCAAACCCAAACTTGGTATGGGCACAACCTATTTTCTCTTTTAGGCCCAATACCACTACAGACTTCAAAAGGTTGTTGTGAGAGCTGCAGAACTAAGGAGGCCTGGCTGCCACCGAAGCTCTCTCCCATCTGAGAGAGAACTCCTGGGGAGGGAGCACCTAGTGCARGGTGTTTTGGGGTGCCTGTTCTTGTCACAGCTCCTCCAGCTGCCAGACATGCATTGCATCTTCCTCTTGGGTAGCTCCTCTGACAACCAAGGAAGAGTGAGCTGCCTTCTCTCCTGTTGCAATGCCTCACTGAGGTTCATCTCCTTTACTTGGTTGCCTCCATATGTAATAGTTACAGGAATGTAATACCTTTGAGACTACTATAGGTCAAATTTGGTTRAAACTGACTAAAGCTTTGAAAAGTTACCTAAGTAACTGAGTGACAGTCAGACACACACACGGATATATGCACCACTATTGGATAAATCTCATTCCTGTAATAAACCAGGATAAATATATGCTATATCACCATTTGTGCCTCACTGACTCCTATGAACACTTGCCAATAAGCTTTTATAATTAAAAACTTAAGGCTTAATTGTCTTGCTTTTAAATATATCTCTCAATTACAAACTATGAAGGTATGCTTATCTGAGACTACTACTTTGAATTTTTCCCCTCTTCTCAGCTTTTTTTTTTTTTTTTTTTTTTTTCTTCCCTTTTTTCTTTCTCTCCTTCAAACTACTAGCCAGTCTGCTACAGCCATTTGGAGGAAAGCTCACAGACCAAACCACAGAATAGCACAGATGAAAATAAAGTCAGAGCATTCTGATTTTTGTTTTCATAATCTTGATGTCCTTTTTTTCCATCCTAACTGGACCTCTAGCAAGCTGCAACTGCTCTAGACAGAAGCTAGTTTTAGGATTCTGTAGCACTATCCTTGATTCACTAGGCTTCAGCTACTGTTACCACTATTTGAAGGGCCTGGTGCACCAGAAGCTCCATACACAGTGGTGAGTTTATGATTTCCCCTTGTTAATCTTTTCAATCTCTGCCAATCTTGTTCTATGTGAAGGAATCCATACAGTGAAAAATGTGTGGAAAATTAACAGAGTAGAACAGCTTCTGTAGCCATCAGAGATTTTGAAACCAGCAAACTGATTTTATTCCAAAAGAAAGATCCTAGAGCATTTAAGTCTCCCTTAGTGTTCACATTAATCTATTCATTCTGAGCTGGGGGCAAGCCTGAAACTATCATGGAAACTGAGATCTCAGCATCAGCCTTTGAACTATTTCAGAACATGACTAGAAGCAGATATAGCCAAGGCACCCATCTAACAAATAAGCAATAATCCCAGAAAAGAAGCAATAATATTCATGAAACTACTGACTATAGCAAATATTATAGTCAATAAAATGTYGGGCTTTGGAGCAAGTCTTTGATAYGTATTAGCTAGCTATTTAGTAGCAGTGTATTGAAAATATCCCATCACAAACACGGTATTATGTCAGTGTATGAAAGCAAAGACTACCAATACACTGTGAAATGAATAGTCTGATCAGCACACCTTACAGCCAAAGGGGACGTTTACTAACATAATACAGTCATAAAAAYGATGTATGTAAGCATGCAGATTATGTCAGTGGTGATGCCCACCTTCTCCTGAGCCATGCCAATCTCAAGCAAGAGCATCTTTTGAGGTCACTGCTTTTGGGGCTGACGTCAAACATACTCAAGACTCTAGCTGATGCCACAGGCCAAGTAGCTTCTTCAAGGAGAAGCAGATTGACAACTGATATACTAAAAAGTAGMACCAACCTAAATGTTGAAGTAATAGACTGTAGAATGACCACAGGCACTTCAAGGGCCAGCTAGATCAGAAGGGTTCAGAACAGTGCTGAAGAACCAAATCATGTACCTGTACTGTGTTAAGATTTTGTTTAAAAAGTGCATTCAAAGAGGTTGAGCATCTGGTCTTTAAATGAACTGGCTTGYTTTGCTAGTTTTGTTTTTTATTTTTTTTAAAAACATAAAACACAACTAAAAGACAATGCAAGATGGCAATTGCTCCAAGCCAGCTTTCCTCCACARTTACAAAACCTGTTACAAAATGGGGAATTTCACAGAAGTCCAATATGCTCACTGCTCCTCTGCTCTGGAGGACTGGGAGTGGGAGATCCTAAAGTAGGAACAGTCCTGCACAAACCCTCTCCTGCAATACAATGATACTTAGTGTCTTTCCAACAAATCCTAATACAGAATCAACAGTAAATGTGATTGGATTTAAAGCAATGACAGTTG
Organism: Rhea americana; assembly: GCF_003343005.1. NCBI lineage: Eukaryota > Metazoa > Chordata > Aves > Rheiformes > Rheidae > Rhea > Rhea americana. Next base: position 989,780 of record NW_028186745.1, read on the forward strand.
CAGCATGGGCCCAATAGGAACTAATATTATTTCAAAGAAAAAAAAATACCAATTCACCCTCCACAGTGCAAGTTAAGAGAAAAAGATCCTGCTGCTGCTCTCTCCTGCTACCAAATCTTGGCAGAGGGAAGAGCTGTACATTTTCAAGGATCCTGATGATGCCTGTAAGGAGTGACAGCAACACATTCGTCTTGCACAGTCAGTAGGAGGAATAATCCTATCTTTATATGCCCACTCAGACTGGGCACCTCAATCTCTCAATCACAAATGTGTGGGATTTAAATACAGGCAAAATAGTGCTATGAAGAGGGAGTAGACAGTGAAAACGTGGAACTTTCTACACTCAACAAGTGCTCCAAGGGCAAATGTCTTTCAAGTGGCTTATCCATATGTCTACTGCAAGAGTACAACCAAATTAGCCTAACAACCTTTTAAATAATTCTTTTTCTCTAATGAAGTGTGCAAAAAAAATCTTTTAGTTCTCCAGAGTTATTCCTAGGTTATGGTATACTTCAGTTAGGTAACACAAAAATTTGCTCCTCACTCATTATTCTATCTTTTCTGTGCTGATTTATGTCATCTGGGACACTTAATGCATCTGCTTAAGAACAGAGGAAAAAAAGAAAACTGAAGAAGGACTAAGCACATTCATCCCATCTGGAAAAGARGGAGATGCAACAACAATTGTAAAATTCAGAGCTAGCAGAATTTCCCAAAGTCTGCCAATGGAAGTCCTACTTCTTAAAAAAAACTGTGCTATTCTAAATTATAAAGCAGGTCACCAGAATAAACAGAGTATCTATGAGAGACAATCTTTCTGCAGAATATATCTGAAGCATTATTAGATTTTAAGCTGCAGAATTAGGTGCCTAAAATCTTAAATAACTTTGAGAATTACAGCCCATAGGGTTTTTCTTCCCTTCCCTGAAGCTCATGAAATCTAACTTCATCTGTAACAGCTGCTCCTCTAGCAGCTGGATGAGAACTTCCTACTACATCTCCTTTGCTGCTGCCCACATTGTACATACATGTATGTAATTTTATTTCTCCTTATGCCTTGAGAAACAAAGCCTGATCCCATTAAAAAAAAAAAAATCTACAGATTTTATCCTTGTCCCATTAAAATTAGGAGGAAAACACTCATYAGCATTCTATTTACTTGGAGATTTTTGCAAGAGAAGCTCATCACCATGCAGACAGAGCTAGCTCCTAATTGTATATTTCTTGTAAGCAAGAATCTGTGGGCACATATTCAGTTAACAAAGCACTAAGGATGGTATTTTCAAAGACATCCTGAAATCACTTCACTTTCCTTCCCCTGAAGTTGRTATCAGAAGAAAGCACCACCAGTCCCTTCTATATGCGTCACCTCAGTATTGTTTCTGATTACTGAGACAGTAAGAAAACACAAGCATCTAATAGACTTATAGCACAATATCACACACGTGCGCTGCTCCTGACTGTAAGCTCTGAACTGTTCAAGTCAGTTTGTTTGAAATCTGCCTTCCCTGTTTCAGTATCAGACCTATAAAAAACTTGCAGAATAGAAATGGACTAACTAGTTAACAGGGGCTTCTTTGGCATCTTTCATGAAGAGTCATTTGCTTTTTGAACAAGTTCCTAAACAGGGCAGTATACTAGTACAACTTTTGCCTTCTATGCCATATGGGTAAATGTTCCAAGAGCTGTGCATGAGGGCACAGGAAAAGAGGATGCTTTCAGAATGGTAAAGCAATATATCCTCATGATAACCATACATACTCATGGGAACTGTAGCAGTATCTAAGATGCCAAGATAATCTTSATGCTGTAGGTGCTGTTGCTGTCCAAACAAATGCAGAACAAAAAGACAGTCCTCCAGGAGCTGCTGATAATGAGCCAAAAAGGAATTTGGTCATTTCTCAAGAAAAAAAAAAATGTATTAAACCTCTTATTGACATTGGCTACTGTTTTAAGTCCTTTCTTGCTTTGTACATTTATTTTGTACAAGAAAAATATGTCTTTCTACAAAAATATCCAGATATATTTTCTAAGCATCTGGATGAACTACTGCATTCACAAGGAGTGGCAGCAATTTGAAATGCTGCAGAAATCCCCCACAGTGCCCAGAAATCTGCAGTCACCCTGTTCCTGCCAACTACTCTGAAGTATCTCAGGCACACATACATCTCAGATCAGAGTCAGGCCACCGGAAGTTATGAATTTTACTTATTGCTCTGACTTCAYAGAGAAACTGTTCCTCTTAGGGAGTGGAAGAAGAAATTAAAATTCACAAAAGGGTGAGTAAACAGTACTCTCTGGTACTCAAGCAAATGTTCTCTCCAGGAACAGGGAAAATTCCTAATTTTAGTGCTTCCCATGGCAGCACCAGGACAGCAAATGCCTCCTGAACAAGTGGAACGTGGGTGTTTGAGGAAGGTGGTGCTATGCAAGAAAGGTTTATAAGAGAACATATTTTTTCCCTGTGATATAGAGGATTCAGAACAGGCTGGATCATTTGGCTTGCTAAGCTAAACATCCTCTTTCCCCTTCCAAGGTATTTCCATACTCTTTTTCAAAACCTAAACTTAATTTCTTTTTCTTAGAAGAAAAAGAAAGAAGAAAATCTAGCTTTTAAGATTATGAAAAAAAAGTCTCACAAAATGTACATGGGCATGTACTGGTAAACCAGTGCAGTGGTATTTGTTATTTTGATAGTCTGAATAGGGAAACAATAAATGTCCTGCATTATGCCACAAAAAAAACAATGATTGTTAAAAAGTTAATGTTAGCTTTTTTCAAAGYCAGCCCAGGCAGTCAGCCCTCTACTGAATTATGTCATCTTCTGGAGTCTGCAGTCTATTTAAGGTTTCAATCTGGGGTCACAAGGGAACAGAGCCTAGGATGGTTCTACTATTTATGTGACCTGTTTGACTTAATTTGATTCAGTACTCCCAAAAAGGTTCTAAGCTGTGCCAGTGAGGTGTGAGAGCCCTTGTAATGGGAGAAAAAACACAAGCAACCCTACTTAGACTGAAGGCTTGTTTGGGGGCCCCAAATTTCTAGAGCTCAGCTGGACTTGCACTGAATCTCTGCTTGCTCAGTTGTGTGTGCTTGCATGTTGTACAAGTAGAAGCAGCAATAGGGTATCACTCAGAAGAGAGAACAGGATATCTACCTTTTTTCCTTTCTCTTCAGCCCTTAGCAACTACTGGGCAGAAGTAGGTAGCTTGGGGGGAAAAAAAAWMWYAKRRKRKRGASWWWAACACACACACACACACACACACACACACAAAGAGCCCTTCTAAAACAAGGAAACAAACTGCTAACAGCAGTAGAATTCTCCAGTTCAGAGGAGCTGCGGCTTGCCTAAAGGGATGGGACAAAACGGCTCCAGGAAAACTGTTCTTTTTCATAGAATCATAGAATCAGTAAGGTTGGAAGGGACCTCTGGAGATCATCTAGTCCACCCCTCACCGCTCAAGCAGCATCACCTAGAGCACATCAGACAGGGCTGCATCCAGGCGGGCCTCGAAGATCTCCAGAGAAGGAGACTCCACAACCTCTCTGGGCAAC
>NW_028186745.1:993410-1051386 GCF_003343005.1 Rhea americana
TTCTGCCCATTGCCTCTTGTCTTGTCACATGGGACAACTGAAAAGAGTTTGTCCTCGTGCCCCTGACACCCTCCCTTCAGGTACTTGTACACATTGATAAGATCCCCCCTCAGTCTTCTCTTCCSCAGGCTGAAGAGGCCCAGCTCTCACAGCCATTCCTCCTAGGCCAGATGCTCCAGCCCTCTGATCATCTTTGTAGCCCTAAGCTGGACTCTCTCCAGGAGCTCCAAGTCTCTCCTGTCCTGGGGAGCCCAGGACTGGACACAGTACTCGAGATGAGGCCTCCCCAGGGCTGAGTAGAGGGGCAGGATCACCTCCCTCAACCTGCTGGCAACAGTCTGCCTAATGCACCCCAGGAGATCATTGGCCTTTCTGGCCACAAGGGTACATTGCTGGCTCATGGTCAACTTGTCATCCACCAGCACTCCCAGGTCCTTCTCTGCAGATCTGCTCTCCAGAAGGTCAGCCACCAGCTGGTACTGATGCCTAGGGTTATTCCTCCCTAKGTGCAGGACCCTGCATTTGCCCTTGCTGAATCTCATGAGGTTCCCCTCCGCCCAACTCTCCAGCCTGTCYAGGTCTCTCTGRATGGCAGCACAGCCCTCAGSTGTRTCAGCCACTCCTCCCAGCTTGGTATCATCARCAAACTTGCTGAGGAGGCACTCTGTCCCCTCATCCAGGTCAYTGATGARRAAGTTGARCAGRAYGGGACCCAGTACTGAGCCCTGGGGGACGCCACTAGACACATGCCTCTAACTGGACTCCARGTTGCAATGGCTAAAGCCATATTGAAGTAGTAATACAACCCAATAATATTCTGCCTTCTAGGCAAAACTGCTCTCAGACCKCTGCTTATGGTACTTGAGGATAGAAAGTTCACTGTGTAAAAGAGGGAAAGATGAAGAATTTCATATGCAGATAGCACCTGGACTTCTACAGTCTAGATCTACACTTGATAAAAGTGATCTGTTCCCTCTTCTGATGGACACAAAATATTTAGCAGCAGTGGATAGGAAGGTGATGCAGAGGAATAAAAGAAGAAAGAGCTTGTAACTACCTTCGATGTCTGTCTCAGACCAATTACTTCACTTTCTCAGTTTTGTACTACTATCCTAAGAACTGATACATTTCTCTGCATCTAAAGAGAAGTTTGTTTCTTTAAAATTCTTCCTCTTAATTAGTACAGTCCTTGCAGCCTTTAGTAGGAAGTAGGTTTTTCAGGCAGCAYGACAGTACTGCATTCTTAATTAATAATTAAAGTTATCCTGGGTCTAAATAGAGGTTACCAGGCATCACTTAGTACTGTTTAAATGCTGCCATGGACATTGTGCTACAAATATGCTGTAAATTTTCTGGAACATCTTCAAACTTTCAGGAAATTCTAAGTTCAGTAAATCTTTGAGAAATGGAGAAATGCAGTGCAAGTTACACACCAGGATTCATGGAAATGAGATGGCTCCCATAAGCCCATGCATAATTTTACAGTAACTACTGTATCTGGGAGTTGACCAACACAGAAGAAAATGTTTTCTATGTAATTGGGGCGGGGGGGGGGCGCGTCTAGCATTGTAACTACGTAACACTTGAAAAAAAAAAGTGAAATCCTACTTAGTTACTTAGTTCACGTCAAAGAAAAAAAAAAAAGTCAAGATCTGTTCCTGAGAATTAAAAAGAAAATCCACTAATCTATTCATCCTTTCATTTGAGCATCTCAGATCTTCTGTTTCCACCCCTCCTCCCCCCGGGAATTTCAAGAAGTTGGAGATGCCTCTCCTAACCTGTACTGCAAAATTGCTGCACTTACTTCCCTTTCTTTTTAAGGATGTGATCTGAACATAATTTTAAAATGAAGTCCCCGGCAAATGTTTGKCCTGGGTTTGTACTAACTAGCCATCTTTTTTCTAAGCACATTTGCAATTGGAATTGCACTGATGCCTCTAATTGTTTGGCAGGGAATTTACAGCAAGAAGCTCACTTTCTGAAGGAAGAGACAGACTAGAGCAYTACTAGTATTTCCAGCATGTAGAGATGGGAGCGTTGCCATCATCTTGCTAAACTAACAGTCGCAAAGTCTTCTTCTCTCTATTGTAAGTGGTATTGCACTACGYGTAGTATTAAGGACAAAACGGCAGTGAATAAACACAGCCGTCAAGTGGTTGATCTCATTTGCAAAGAGTCAAACAACTTAAACGAACAGAAAATAGATACGGCAAATGCACACACAGAAGGACCAGCCTCTGTAAGGATCGCCTCTCTACCGCCTGCCTGGCTGTTACCTGCAGCCTCTCAGGAGAACCTAATCCATTTTACCCATCGGTAAGTCTTTACTGAAGGCCAGAAAACACCACGCCCCGCATTATGTTTCTGCCTAGGGGGCATGCAAAAAAAAAAAAAGAAAATAAAATGGAAAAAATATGTATTATCCCTCCCCTAGGCTTTCAAAAACAGTGTTTACCGCGCACAAGGGCAACTCTGCCGCACCCAGGCCGCGCAGGTGCGCGCAGCTCCGCCGCCGCCACCGCCCCCGGCCACGGGCGGCGGCCCCGCGGCTTCCCCCGGCCTCACCGACCTGACGAGGGGCCCCAGCTGGAGGATGTGCAGCAGCAGCACCAGCGGCCTGTCGCGGCTCACGTCGCGGTGGACGAAGACCAGGCTGAGCTGCACCAGCACGCAGGGCAGCAGGGCGAACAGCAGCGTCAGCCACTGCCACATGCGGTCCCCCGCCGAGCCGTACGTGCCGCTCAGGCACAGTGCTGCCGCCGTCTCGGCCACGAAGAGGACGACGGAGATGAGGACCGAGCCCGGGAATTTCATCGCCGCCCGCCCCGAGCCAGCGGCTCGCATGCGGGCGCCTTTCCGCCGCGGCCGCCCCTCCCCCCCCCCCCAGCCCCCGCCGCCGCGCCCCGGCCCGCCCAACGGCCGCCCAACGGCCGCGGCGCGCGCGGCGCCCGCTAGCGGGAGCCGGCGGCGCGGAGGGCGGCGCCCGTCTCCGCCCGGGGGGAGGTGGCTCTCGGCGGCGCCACAAAGCCACTTGCGAGCCCAGCTCCTTCTTCAGCCCTGGTGGAGGGAAGGCTGGCTCCCGAGCTGGGCAGGAGGTCCTGTGCCTTGCCTCTTGGTGGGGGGAGAAACAGTGCTGGGAAATGCCTGCGCCTCTGGCAGCGGCTCTGCTGAACGGTTCTGTGCACAGGGGCTCGGTGAGCCTCCGCCTTGCTTCATGCCGAAGGAGCGGTCGGGAAGGCCTGAGCAGCACTGCTCATCTAGCCATCCCCAGTACGGATCCACGAGCATTGCTATGGCTTGCTGCAGGCGGTGACGCAGCTGGAATAGACAGGCAATAATATTTGTCTGCTGTAGCGTTGGAGCCAGACAGCCAAATGAGAAGTACCTGCTCCTCAAATAATTTTCATTCCCACAGAGGTGTAAGAAACAGTGCTGAGCTCCTTTGTATTGTAAGACATACTAAACTAGGGAGAGAGCTTGACAGGCAGAAGGTAGGGCTGCTCTTCAGAGGGGCCTGGACAGGCTGGAGAAAGTGCCTGAAAGGAATGGGCAAGTACGAAGTCCTGCACCTGGGATGAAATAACCCTGTGGAACAGTAAAGGCAGAGGTGCTCGCTGACTAGAAAACACCTTTGCAGAAAAGGACCTGCAAGTCCTGGTAACCATCCCCGGGTGTATCTAGTTTAAAGAGTTCCTCATCAGATTAGCAARCCTGCTGGCAAAGTCATTTTTGTCCCACTTTGTCATATGGATCTCATCCTTGCTCATCAAGCCTTTTGCCTCAAAGGTTCCTATGTTCACAAAATACGAAATGCTGCCTGCCACACCTATTGTGCAGCCTGGTGTTGCTAGCAGAATTTGTCTGCTCCTCCCTGAGCCTTTCCCCTTCACCAGCAGGATCTGGGAGGCCACATGCCTCTCATGCCCTTCCTCCTCTCCACCAGAGCTCTGCAGTTGTGCTGGATATGATCAAGGTCACCCTGACAGTATCGTTGATGCCCACTTGGATGAGCAGTGAAGGATTACAGCCCAGGGGCCAGACAAGCCTTGGCAGTCTCTCCACAACATCCTGAATCTGAGTGCCTGGTGAGAAACAGAGCTTCTGACACATCAAATCACGTTGGCAGATGGTGTCTCCATCCTGCACAGGGAGGTCCCCAATCCCTGTCACTCCTCTCTTGGTGCAGATACTTGGTTCATGCTCAGCTGGCTGTCATGCCTTCTCTGATAGACTTTGTTTGTCCTTGCCTGTTCCCAGGTAATTGTAGCTCTGCATGTGGAGATTAGCTGGAGACCTGAGACCTAACAGGAATGTAACAGGAAAGGGAAGATATGGGATATGAAATGTTATTGGCCTATTAATGGGATAACATTAATAGCTATTCCTGTTTATCAGCTACCATTCTTCAATGCAGTTTTGACAAATCTGGAGTCCTATCACTTGCCTCTGCGCTCAGCTGGTGATGGCAAAGATGGAAGCCTTGCTAAGGAAAGGCTCAGGTGAATTCACCATCTAATGCTCTTCACTGGGAATGGAAGGTCCTTTCTGGAGAAGGAAGAGGCCATATGTAGTGGGAATTTAAGTAGGCTAAAAATAAATGCATAAGTGGGAAACAAACCCATAGGCCAAAAGCTTCTCTTTTCTTCTCTTATCCCCTGGAAAACTACCATGGGATAGTTACTGTGTGCMGCCTGGATGTTTTATCTAACTCTCAGATGAAGTTTTACCTTTGATAACACATTACCACTGAAAAGCTTTTGGGGCAATGAGTCATCACTGCTCCAGAAAGAAAAGTTGCAGGTGCTATGAAAAATAAGTAAGGAATTAACCAATCCAATGCCAAATCATAATATTTAATGTTTATTTAAGGCAAAAGATAATCACAGCTTTTATATTAATAATATGAGTATACACAGAGTTTGTTCTGTCACTATGTAGCCTAATATTAACACTGCTTTTAAAAAGCTATAAAATCCAGTTTCTATCATAATCTACAATACAAAACTAGTACAATAAACACATTTTGAGAGATCACAGTGTTTAAAACATTAGGACAGCAGGGGTCCTGCTTTTAAATAATAAGGTGCAGTTCTAAAGAATCAAATCAATCTTGATTCTAAAGGGACTATATCATATCTTACTATGGCTGTGAATCGCTATTACACCGAGAAACGAATCTAGGATGCAGCAGGTACTCAAGAAATGGACATCATATGCTAGAATATATTGAATAACCAAGTGTCACTAACACAAACTAGATATGAAATAATACCCTTTGTTAGTAATGCCATTTAAATTCCCTGTACTTTTTATTGGTATTGGTATTTATGTATATTGCAGATATTTTGAGCCAAAGTGGGTATAAAACTGCTATCAGATAGGGCCCTGCATATGCAAACACCCATGCTTTCCTGCTACTATATGAACAAGTCCTACTACTCCCATGGGTGTCAGGATCAAAAATGCATCTCATGAGTTTAGTCAAGCACGTGTGCACAAATGTTTGCATGTTTGAGGCTCAGAGTGATGCAGTTTTGCCCCTATTTCACACAGGTTGGAGGGGCTGACCTTGAACCCCTGAAGTCTAATGGAGATTCACCGTTTGGGGTGGGTGGTAGATCAGGCCCTTCAAATGAGTGTTCAAGACCAAATCAGTGGAAAAAATGGACCATTGTTAGAGGAAGTCTTTCTTCTCTCATTTGTGTTCCTTATAATGTAGACAGAAGCTGAGTTCATTTGCAGGTTACATGGTATTACTCTTCTGTATGAAGTGGAAATAAATGCTTGAATAGGATTCACTTTACACTCAGTACAGGATGTAATTGACTTCAGGACTTCTATATGAAATTTTTGGGAGGGATACAGTCATGCAGTGCTATTGATGAGTATCACTGCATTTTACAACATATTTTATTCAAGTATCATTATACTACTATGCAAAAAAAGTTTTTAATTGATTTTCTGCCATTTAATTGGTATTGCTGTATTGACCTAACTGCCTCCACCTTCCATTTGAGTCATGGCATGAACAAAGTCAAAGAACTCCTTTGTATATATTAAAGATAAATACAGCTTTACATATTTTAAAGCAGTTTGTTTTTCTTATTAATTGGCTTTTTTTCAGAGCATGATGTGAAATTTTAAATATACAGCATACAGGAGCAGCAGTGACATCAGCAAAAGTACAGGTTAGTCAGGAATTTTAATAGATCAAAGTATGGTCAAAAAGTTTGTGCATGTTGGCTTTTTGGATTTTTTTTCCAACTGTGTAAGCATTCATAGTGTTTATCACTTTTATTCCATTAAGAGATTGCAGTAGGTTCAACCACATGCAAGTCTTCCATAGGCAGATTTTTATCAGCAAGTGTGCTTATGATGGCTTCACTGTAATGGCAAAGAAATGTTCAAGGCAGCTGAAACCTGTTAAGTACAGTGCATACTGTACCAGTATCTATGCAACGAAGCAAACTCCGTGCTAGTCTCTTGGAAAATGCCTACTCACATCTCTAAATTATTTTGTTTTGTGGGCCCTGAGCATTTCTGGCTTATGGCTTTGCAGTATGGTCTTCCTTTAATAATGAGATTTTTGGTCATTATCTTATAAATTTTCAATTTAGCATTAATGCTGCTTACTACCTAATCCAGGACATTTAAGTATAAATGCAAATGTCTTCTCAGAAGACTCTGAACAATTATATTAGCCAACAATTGCTTAACTGTGTAGTTCTTTACAGGAAGTATACTCTTTCTCATCTACAGAACAGTTCTTTGTCCTGATATGCTAATTTTCCTACAGATTAGAAAATGTACACGTGCCAGTAGATGTTCAAGGTAGTAGAAAAAGATTACCAGAGTTGAGATTTATATAGCATACCTCAGAGATACATTCTGTCCATGGATGTTACAGGTCAGTTTTTTAAAACAAGTGACAAGGATATTTTCTCAAAATGCCTGCATATGCTAAAATAGGGCATTGTTTACAGAAAAAATGCAATGTAACTGTATATGCAAATAATGATTTACCTACAAAAATCTGACTGGTTAGGAAAGTTTCCATTTGTACATTTCACGTGTATGTTGCTGAACAAATCATTTACCCACATTTAGTTTTTCTATAGGATTTTAAAAACGAATCTGTATTTTTATCATATTCTTTGCATGTCCATATAATGAATATTAGAACAGCAAAGTGGCATTATTTAATTACACAGAGTAGTGAAAAGCATGATCATTTTACTTGCATTCATTTGTGCATATTTTCCAGAATTATTTAAATATATACTTTGAGATTTTTAGTGATTTTACTCAATTACTTTTGATTGTCATACTAGAATTGAGATACTAGAGAAGTGAACATAATCCATGGAAAGTCATTCTTGTGTTTCATCTAATGATGCAAAACATCAGTGACAGTTCTTACACTGTATATTGATTTTTGCTAAGCAGGTGGGAATGGCATTATCAGGGAAAAAGAGACCAGCTGGGAGTGTAAAAATCTCATGTAAATAAGCAGACAACCCTTCTTAAATGAAATTGATGCATCTTATTTTCAATAGCAGAAGACCTGGCCTACCTCTTCAGCCTTCTGAAGTATTGGGAAAGAAAAGGAGGGAAACTGAAGGAAACATGATGTGAACAAAGCAGGTATTTAAATAAGCAGCACAAAACAAATATATTCTGATCCTAAGGAGTTGTGAGTGGTAGAAAAAAATAAGATATTTGTTAGAACTGTACTGTTGCTGAAACATGTGTTGCATCGGCTCTATGAAATCCTGAAATCCTGAATCCTGAATTAAATCGTGACATTACAGATCTAGTTTCCTTCAAAAGTCTCCATGACAGTAATCTGTGGAAAACCTACTAGCAGTTATAAATAGTATATAGCTCCTTAAACTGATTTGTAAATCTACAGCTTTACTCACAAAGAGCATCTCACAAACACAAGTATATCACAAAAAAGCACCAATACCAAATGCATTCTCTTTGCTTTAAAAGCATAATCACTATTATATCACCTAAAATCCTATTGCCTACACTTTAGAAACCAAACACAGTAAAGAGACTAATGTGCAAACAAGATTATGTTTTACACTTATGTTTTACACTTTGAAAGAGGCTTCTCAATGTTCTGGTAACATAGTCTTTTGTCACACCACCATGGCAGAACGTGTTTGGGCATACAATTTTTCAGTCTATTAGGGCTTGATTCTGGAGCAGGAGGAAATAACATCCAGCTGGGGATGGCTAGCAAAGGTTGCATGAGTGATTTCTTGGAGCAGTAGGGAACATAATGGACCTTATTTTATTATATTTATTTTTTTATCATACTGGAAAGTGCTCTACTCAGGTTGCTTTCCTGACTGTCTTAAAAGCAATAAATAAAGGTTGGAACAGCATATGCTTAAAATTGTACAAGTGGAAAAAAAAAGCAGATACAAGATTAAGAGGAGGAAAAAGATAATAATAATAAAAAAAGCCCCACATTCATGTAATTGTTAGCATTTTCAGAAGAGCCCARGGGTATATTTTCACTGCATTCAGAAGCTCTGACTACAGCACATCTAGACATAACCACCTTAATGCAGCCAGGTCAGGTAAGAAAAGCAATGAAGTAGTAAGAATGAGCTTGAAGTGCCAAATGTGCTGTCTGATAAAACTGATGAATAGTTACACTCCAAGATTTTATCAGATGTATTCTAAGAGACTAGATTTTTATGTTAGTTATTTATATCTTAAGTGTCAGTAAACAAGGTTTGCATGCTGCTCTTGCTGAAGTCAGTGCCAAACTTGCATAGACTTGCAGAGCGATGTATGAGACCTGGGTTTTGAAGTTGCATCACTKTTCTCATTATTGAATGGATAAGAATACACTAACTCTTACTCACATGAAGTGTTTTCTTCCTCACAGAATTTTTATCAAATGAAGTCAAGGATTACGTACACGAAGAAGAGAAGATCATTTTGCTGGTGCTTTAGAGTACAACACAGAGCAAATCAGTCTTCTCTGAATGGAAATCAGAAGGAATTCATTCAACAGAGAGACAGTGGGAAAACCACCAGAAGACCGATGCTGAATTCTTAACATGTTTCCTGCCATTTATGAAGAATTACATTAAAAGACAAATACAAACATGACTGTTAAAAGTTAAGCATAACAAAGCAGAGTGATCTTATCAACAACTATTATGGTACATTTTAACATACAAGTGGTTTGTATGTTACAATATCAGCACTCATGATTTGGTCAGGATCTAAATTATTGTATTTATCTATTGTGCTCTAGATTTATTGAGGTTTTGGCAAAGATCTTCTTCAAGCATCTCCTGAGAAATAACTAACTGGATACAATTAAATGTTGTGGCTCAGAGAAAATTGTAGTGTAAGCACTGGAGACAAAATCAAAAGGTGATGATTACTGTGCTGATATGCACAGATTCTTTTAAGGCTTAAGTTTGGTAGTTTTTCTGATTGTTTAGTTATCAAAACACTACTTTTTTAAGTATGCTTCTGTAGATAAAATGATTTGTAATGCATGTAGGATTACAACAGCCTTGCATCCAAATCACAGCAGAACTCATTTCTCTGTCTTAAAATAAAATACAATTAGAATAGCTACCTAAATGCTGTGGCTCAAGTACATTACTTGTACATTTTAGCTGAATATTGTTACCCTCCAGTTTAGAGCRAAAAGCTACAGACCACAGGGACAAAGTGGATAGGCCAAAAGTTTTACCTTCCTTAGTCATCTGTTCAAAAAGGTTCCAGTTAGGAACTATATTGGCCATCCAAATTACAGCAAGTAACTCTATCAGAATCCAAATAGACTTATAATGTGCGCTACTGAAAATGGATTTTGCTGCGATCTAACAGGAGCCTTAAAATATCGCTGTGCAAAGCATATGAGCATTCCCACTGACTTCTGATTTAGCCTCGCATGTATAGCTCCCCATGAAATACGTACTCCTATGTGTTCACATCTCCCTGCTCACCATAACGAAGTAAGTGACATTAATGGCTTTCTTAAAAGATCTTTTATCCCACAGAATAAACAACATGTAACAACTTTATATTGAATTTTAACATTTTGGTTTGTCAAAAATTTCCCAAGTATTTGACAGGCTGGTACAGAACGGTGCTGCTTCATTCACCAATGAAATGTTGTTACTTCTGGGCTGAARTGACTAACTGGAGTTACAGAATGCAAGACTAAATAGCAAAAATCTTAATCTGTAGCTCATAATAAGGCAAGTCATCCTATTAAAATAACAGTGGCACAGGTAGGGATGGGATTACCATATTAAAATGTAGAAGAATTGCAAGACCTGATTCCATTCTGCAGCCTGATCAAGGCCCACTGAAATGAAGTGGGATCTCTAATGGATTGGGCATTAAAAATAAAATAAAATTRAAATAAAGCAAGCTGGAATCTCCTCCAGCTGAGAATATAGGGAGAGCGATTGCAATGCTTGGCAGTGCATGTATGTCAAATTTATTCACTCTAACTGCAATTTTTGACCTGCTAGTCTTTGCAATATGTCTTTAAAGGTAATTGTATTCCAGTATAAATAAAAGTAAATAAATAGTCAAATATATTTTAAATACAGATATTTGCTTTTATAGCTTTCTGAGTGCAGATCTATGTTAGCATGTTCTTTAGCTTTCAATTATCATATTATATGTATATATAATATATATAAAAATAGGATATAATTGCAACCTTAAGTGCTAGTGCAACTAGTGTTGAGCAAACCATGTATTTCTACAGCTACAAATCATTTGGGCATATACATTATTTTGTTAACCASGAAAAGAAGCAATTTTGAGTTTTATCAGGATTTTCTTAAGCTCTGTACGCCATCAAAAGTTTTCATTCAATTTGCAGGGTTTGTAGTGTGCAATTCATCAGGAAGATTTTTTTCCATTCTCTGAAATCTGTATATTACTATTCAGTAATCCTGCTACAGGAATTTAATATTTAAAGGAAGTTTTTGTATTACAAAATGATCTTTATCTAGCAATGCTGTACTGGGAAGAAAGCATCTGCCTGCTGTATCTTTGCTACAAAACTTTCCGATCTAAGTCTTCTACATGGCTCTATTCATCTTCCCTCTGAAAGAGAAGGTATTGGTAAGAAGGGATACTTCCACAGTAAATCAATAAGGAGACCAGCTCCTCACCACAAACTGAGCTCTGAAAGGAAAGGTCAAATTCAGTTCTCATTTACAYGCAGGAAACCCCACTAGCTGAAATGAACCTGTGAAACTGCAGACTGAACATATAGCTATACAACTACCATTATATGCATATGAAGATGAAAGAGCTCCAAGATATAAGTATTTTTAATAGGTTTCTAGTGCTAGTAAATGTAGTTTATGTAAAACTTCCCAGGTTTTGCCTTTGTGCAGTGTAGTGACATATCGAGGCCACCCTCCTCTATAAGTGCATTGCTGTGTAAAGACTTGTTTCTTCAGGTCTCTCTTTAAAAYGTACTGTATAGGTCACTTTTGTTTTTATTTTGCATGTCCCTGTAATTCTAGCTTGCCTTTTTTTCTAGTGTAATCACCACATTATGAGTTTGATAATGCCTCTTTCTCTCTCACTTGAATAATTAGATTTTGCTTCTTATTACAGCTAAATATCTACCCCCATCAGTTATTCCCCCCCTTTTTTTTCCAGTGAACCTCCCCCCGCAAATCTCACACTTCCCTCCCAAAGCCCCAGTATATTTACTGTTTCACCAGACTCCCAGCWACATTAAGGCTAGCATTAGTGGTACCACTGGCTTGTTTTGTAAAGAACCTCTCTTGACAGATAAGTGAAACTGCACATGCCCTCTCCCATAGCCATGAGGCCGTGGCCTTGCAGCATGTTGTTCTCTAGACAAAGACACTGAAGAGGGGGAACTCGGCTTGGTTGGGTTGCAGCAAGTCAGTCAGGAAACACACAGTCCCCGAGAAGCCTTCAAACAGACTATACACACTTTCTAATGCCCGGGAACCAGCCTTAAATTCTTCTGTAAATAAGAACTCTGCAAACCTAAGAAACAGAAAAACAAAAGAAAGCTTTTTATTATTTGGTGTTCCAGTATATCTGCTTACTTGTTGTTTGAAAGCATCATTTTAATACTATTCAACAACTAAAAAAAATAGGATGTTTGTTATTTAACTTCATCTGTAAATTTTATGCTGTTTTCCATACTAAACTGACATCCATTAGATCAAGAAGAGCAGAACCTTTGCTTCTTTAAGAGCTATACATKTTTGCTCTTTCTCTATATCTCATTAAACAAATACTTTTTAATAACTTTCAGGCTGATTAATATTTTAGTGTGCTTCAGGCAGTGTTTTGTATTGATGCAACAAATTCTGTAATGCTGAAATAACTAAACAAATGAAATGCTCTTACTACAAAACAATTGGCTGAAAATAAGTCTCCCTAATTACCATACCATTTCCTCTCATTATTCTATGCTATAAGGAAAACAGTGATAAACAATGAATACCATCATTCTGAAGATGTGAAGGAAATCACAAAAATATAAATTAAAGATATGTGACAATTAAAGCAATGTGACAAAATTATCAGCTGGCTGTACTTTCTTGCATCAGGACAAAATGGAATTAACTCCACTGAAGTAAGCTGAGCAGCGCAATGTCAAACTAGTTAAAGCTGGGAGTGAGATCTGTGTTTATACAGAGCAAAGATGGTCTTAAACTTTTTTTCTGCTTTTGTAGGTATAGTGTCAAATGCTCTGAAAAATCAGAACAAATCAATATAAWAAACAATATCTCATTTTATCCTGCTGCTGGACTTTGCTATGCAACTTGGCTGGTTTTTGACCTCATGTCATGATGAGACCTAGAGGTACTCCTTCCCACCCACCCAGATTTCCTTTAGAAAGAATCCCAGGCTTGTAGGCAGGAGCAGAGCCAAGGTGAACTCAAATTAAACTTTGGGCAACCTTGAACCACAACTTCAGGGCACTCTACAAAGTGCATTTGCCCCAGGACATGGACACAACCTTCAAGAAACAGAATCGTATTGGAGGTTTAAACACACAAGTTACATCAGAGGGTTGTGATCACAGACTCTAAGCAGCCTCCCAAATATCCTTGAAACTTTGTATTACTGCCCTACATCCAGCAGAACAGGAATGCTAACCTTTGTGCCCTGTAAATGTATTTGGAGTTCCCAGTGAGCCTATATAGAAGCAGGAACACATAGGCACTACCAGCCACGCCATGGCAGATTCCTGGTCCCTTCTTCAACAGGCCTTTCTGCCAAGTTAGCTCTCCACAGCGGATGCAAGTGTCCAGATATTGAGGCTTCTTGGAAACCAGGTAAGCTTTGGCAAACAGATATGCAATGCCTAGAAAATAGCAGAGAAATTCTCTTTTATAGTAAGTACAGCCAAAGCCTTAGAAGAATGCATAAGAAAATGCAAGATTAATATATATAAAAAAAGAGCAGTCTCATGATCTATACACATTTCTGCATTACATGTCTATATGCTAGATATGGGGGGATGCTATCTGGAACACTAAAAGCATACAGTAAGATATACTTAGCCACTACCTTTGACAACACCACTTTCAATCTTCTCAATGATTACTTACTTAATTTCAGGGTTTACTATAACATTCCCAGTCTTTCAGCAATTTAAAACAGGAGTTGCATTTTTGCCTTTAAAACAGTAAGCTCTTAACACTGTCTTCTATTGGTTTTGAATTCCTGTTCCCTCACTTATTTACACTAACAGAGCCACAAAGATGGGTAATGTCATTTCTTACATTAGCAACAGACACAATTTCTCATGGAGTGAAAAAAAGAAATTTGTCCTCTTTTCAGTGGGGCAAATGACACTTTATTCTATTTATGAACAGTTATAAGTGCTGACTTCTGTATGAAGACTTCTTATTTTTAGAAAGGATTCAAATATATTAATCATAATCTTCAAAACAAAAGTGCACAGCTGTATTCATGGTAACATTAAAATAATCATATGACATACAACCCAATCGAGCCCCTTAGGAAATGTTTAGAATAGCTTGCTTGCAGTCTGAACACACACTGAAGTAGCTGGAAAATGTTTTTGTAAACTACATGAGTTTTATTACCCATGAACAGTTGTAGAACAGAGTAAACTTTCTGGGAGAGAACAATAACAACTAAAAAATTTAGATGCCTCTAAAATGWCTCCTAAAATAACTTCTTTATGGCCTCTGGGATTTTATCACCTTGGTTCAGTCTCATTGCCAAGTCTCCAATAATASTTAAACCCAAGTCAAAGGCTACTTAAGATACTAGGACAAGCAGCGCATCCTCCCCACAGATTTCATCACTAGGCGAGCCCTCACACAGAAGTTAAGTTTCCTTCTCTTAAAAATAAAAAAAAGGTTGATAAACAAAAGCTGTTTTCAATTCACTTTGTCAGAGCGTAACAGGAAGAAGTTTGTTCCTTAATCATACCAACAAAAAGATAAGGCATCAGCAAAATGCATAATTAGGGGATGTTAATTATGATTTATTTTTTGTAATTTAAATAGAGCATCTTTAAAAGTAATGCAGGAACCAGCTTTCCTGTAACCTATTAGGTTCACATTACAGAATCAATGACTTGTTAGCTACAAAATTCTGCCCAGTGGCAAAACAGCGATTTCAATATACAGCACTACTTGCCAAAATCACAAGTCTATAGGATTAGATTTTGAGCTGACAAACATCATCCTTGATTCATGAACCCAAACTAAGAACTCTCCTCCTGTCTTAAAAGCAGTTGTATATGGGCGAGTTCCAGAAAAAAGACTCATGCTAGTGCAGCCCCTTCTTCAGAGTCTGATTTGTGCATTATCTATGTAATAACTGCAGGCTTACACTTGGATTTTGGTAAGGGGGGAAAAAACTCTTCTGAAGACCTTCCCAAAACTCACAGCTGTATCTGCATCTGTGTTGTTTTGTATACAACTGCTTCTCCAACCACATGCTGTCTTCCAGCTCATTTGTACCATTCTTCAGAGGCTCACTGAAGGGAGCAAGAGCGTAGAACAGATGGATCATGCCTTTTCTGTATGACAGTGCTGAGCATTACAACCAGATCACCAGACAGAATTCCTTCAGCTATGATCACATATGCTTTTAAAGTAAAAGATATGTCTGCCCTTCCAGCTGTTTTTATTATGGAAATAAACCATTCCTAATTACAAGAAAAAAAATTATTTGCCTGCTCCCCATAAAATGTCAAAATCAGTCAAATTTAACCTGACATATCTTCTACATGGGATCACCTAATGTGGAAAAACAACATGATCAGCATCTGCCTATTTCATAGCATCAGTTTGAAAAAGAACCTGGAGCTCCGTGACACCAGTGAACAAGCTCATTCTCCCGCTCAATTGTCTCTCCCAGCTCAGGAGGCCAGTTGCTGTTTTGTTCTTGGTCCATAAGAAAGTCAATGCTCTGCCATACAAGCTCTTGGTCTGCTGGCTGGAGGTACTCATAATAGGAGAGTAACATCTGAAGGATTGATGAAAGCCCATGCGCTGCACCTGTGAAGAATAGCAACAGTCAGAAAGAGAGGGTAGGATTAGGTCCTCTGTCCATCTCATCGCATCCTGCTCTCGGGAATGATTTCCTTGTCAATGCATGGCTCTTTTTCTTTTTTAGGCAAATTACAATGGTGCTTCAAATAGAAGTATTTTAGGTGCATGCCACTATGATTTGTTACCACTTCTGTCTTTTCCAATCCCCAACTTAGGCAAAAATTCATATGATTTTTGTCTCCTCTCACTATGGTACAACTAAAACTTGAAACTTGATGTGTGAAGTTGAACTGAACCTAAACTGGAAGATGTTTCAGTATGTCATTTTCTAGGCACAGAATTGAAAC
This sequence comes from Rhea americana, assembly GCF_003343005.1. Classification (NCBI taxonomy): domain Eukaryota; kingdom Metazoa; phylum Chordata; class Aves; order Rheiformes; family Rheidae; genus Rhea; species Rhea americana. The sequence continues at coordinate 1,009,297 of NW_028186745.1, forward strand.
TGAACCATTATTCTGAGGTCTTTGTTGAAGCTAAATTGAAACTGGACCATAAAAGATATTTCCACTTACTGATTCAGAGTTAACAGTTAGCTGAAATCTGAAGTTCAATGCAAGAATAGTCTGTACCTGCCAGTATCTGTGGAGCAGTATCACACTATGATTTCTCTGTGCGTTTTCCTGCCAAAGACCTCACTAATGTCTGCAAACCCATCTCACACCTCCTGCACTGTGATACTGCACCTCGAGGATCCCACTAGGGACCTGCTCAATGACTTGTCACTGCTGCCTCAAACGAGCTCCTGGCAGGTGGGGGCTGACCAGTTTGAGCCCTGTTTTCAAACAGGACTCAGGAAAAGAAAGAGGAAAAAAAAAAAAAAAAGAAGAAGAAGAAGAAGAAAGATGCATTGCTACAGCCAGAAATGCTCTGCAAGTTCCAGCATGGCAACATCAGCTTGTAAAGTACTTCCCTTAACAAGTCTCTCTGGTGACCTTCTCTGGAAAGGCACGGGCACCAGCACTTCTCACTGCCTCCACCTAGCAAGGGCAGATTACCAAGACAGAAAGGAGAAGAGAGTCTGAAGCTGCCCCTGTGGCCCTGGTGCAGGGCCAGCACCTCTTGTCTCCCCCAGGGCATTTCAGAACCACCCCTTCCCACCTGCTCCCCAGCCCTCTTTCCAGATTCAGGAGGCAAGCTATGATACCAGGCTGAAGTTGCAATTGCAAACTAGGAGCGCTTGCTGGAAGACAAGGGATGCTAAAGCCTTCCCCTGGCTTGAAGAAAGCTGCAGGCACATTTTACATTTGCTGCTAGATTTGTTTCAGCTGGAGCCGATTGCGTCCCATTAAACCAGTTGACATAGCTGCAGAGAAATAATGTCAATCATGGCGAGACCCAAACTGGAGACTGACTGAGAAGTTTAAAGGTTCAGTTACCTTATTTTAAAATAATGAAAATAAAACATTTCCCTCCTGCCCTCCCCCCACACACAGACTCAGGAATGATAAATTCATAGCTAGAAACACTACTCTGAGGAAAGGAAAAGGTCCCAACTCAGTGGGAAGAAATCCCACACTGCATGTTTTATATATTTTATCTCTGAAGTGTTCATTGCCTCAGCATCTGAGCACTGCATCACTTACACAGCAGTCGGTGTTTTCTACTCACCCAGATACTCCGTTCCATAGTAGGAGTACATGAGCGGGAATGGTTTCCTCTTCTTCACTGCATATTGCTTTCCGGATTCTAATATGGCCAGGCAAATCGATTTTATCTGTGCTGCAGTCAACACCTAAACAGAAACACCAAAACAAACACCAAGTCTGTTATAACGGTTTTCTTTTTCCGACATTTTTCAGACCTCTGTTTTTTCCCTGGTGCACAAGACAAAGTACTGCCTTTAGTATTAGGAGCATGCTATACCGTACATTGTTATTAAAATTCCCTTACGTAACACAGAAAATTTATATAATGTTTCTCAAAAACTGAGTTTCATCCCATCTCAGGAAAGCCAGTGTCAAATCTCCAGCTGCACAGATGAGGTGAAAGGAGGCCCACTACGAGCTACTGCCTCCTTTCTCAGAGATATTTCAGCCTGATGGAAGCTGACAACGAGCACCAGACAAGCTGCAAAACAGCAGCCTCGAGACTGCAGGGAGAGAGCCTATGAAAAGACAAACGAGACAGACCTAGGAAAAAAGCAAATATTACAGCCTTTACCAGGACATACCGAACGGCACAGATTTTTTTCCAAACAAGAAAGAAAGACGAAGCAAGGAAGAAGGGGTAGAGTTTTATTCTAAATAAACACCACATATTTGGGTTCAGAAACATCTTAATATAAAAATCAGGCATTCTTACTTTGAGCAAATGCTAACAAAAATGAAGCAGAAGACGGACTTGTACGAACAGAGGCCAGTTACATCTGTTGAGCTTCTTCATCATGAAAAGATCAACTGCCTTAGTTTTAACGGAGTCATAAACGAGCCATCTAAATGAGCCCACCAATACCTCGGTCATTAAAATCAGTCAGTTGTAGCAGCTTCTTTGGCTTTAGGGGAAAGCCAGTATGACAGCAGTATTTTGAAAAAAAACCCATAGATTTCAAATTATGAAAAGAGCCTTGAGAAAGAAAAAAGGCAAAATAAGGCAGAAAAAAGGAAAAGGCTGAATAAATAGCCTTGATAAGACAAATAATTGTCCTAAAACTAACTGGAACATCAAGAGTATGTCTTTAATACATTTCTGAGTATAATTCCTTTTGCTATAACTTAATATTTTCGGTGGACTTTCAATTACTTCTTCATGACTAAAAAATACCTTTAGCATCAAATATGGAGGGAATCTTTATTATAAGCCATATACTCATTTGGCAGATAAAAGATGCTACGAATAGTTAATATCACTTAGAACTTGACCAAGAAATAATGAATGAAAAATCTTCTTTGCCTGTCTTATCTTGCTTCCTGATAACAATGTTTCATTATAGCTGTTCCAAATGACTATGATACTTGCACGATTTGGAGAATAACCTAGTTCTGATCTTGATTAACGTTCTGTAATTTTCCTAAAACAGAGGTAAGTAAGTTGTTAAGATGCAGACTTCACTCATTTTACAGTAATTTTAAATGAATTGTTTTAGCATCACTGAATTTACAAGAATGGTTTAAATTTGAAGCAAATGAGCAAATCACAGACATAGTGGGAGATAATGCATTCTCTTTAAAGTTCTGATTTTGCAGTCTTGCAGTTTTGGATCTAATCCTCCAAACTGTATACTTTGTAAAAGGATTAGTAAGGTAACCCTTTAAAAGTAAATGCAAAGGGTAAGATCTSCTAGTTGTAATTCTGAAAAGCAAAGCCATGCTGATTAGAAAAAATTTTATCAGTTCATTTTCTGTACTTTATGGTTCCTCTATTTTATAAATCAACTATCTTTCAATACAAACCATGTTTTGATAAACTTATTCTTATGTTCAGTATATTTAATTTTTAATTGAATTCAYGATCACTTTAAAATGTATTTGTGTATTTTAAATGGGTTCCAATTTCTACCAAAATCCACCCTGGCACACTGCTGAGTAAAGAAGTGTCACCCAGAAAGAAATGCATCGTTCACCACTTTTTAATATAAGTATAGAAAGTAGAACACTTAAGCTCTGTGATTACTTAAGTGTGTACATGGTGTATCCTTGCAGTTGGCATAAAGAAATTATGTCAGCGAAAAAATATCACTTCTTTTCTAAAATGCAAAAAAAGCCTACATGCGAAGCTAACTGAAAATTGATTATTTAAATCAAGGTTTCTAGCTTGATAATTTAAATCACAGTTAAAATGTATGACTAAAATCAACCCATCTTGAAGCATTTCCAGATTAGTAAAGAGAAAATGGAAATGAAAATTATCTCTATCTCTTAAAACATCCTTCTCTCTCTGGCTGCTGAGACCGTGCTCTGACTCCAGACATCTGCGCTGCCTCCAAACATTTCTTACCAAGTACCTTGCTCCACAGCCAGTGTAGGGCTGCTGCCTCTGTTTTCCAAAACACTTCAATATGAAAGATTTGTATTTATTCCTTATTCTAGAAATTGGTTCACTGAGAATAGAGACTTTCATTTACCATGGTTATTAGTGGCTTTCCAAAGGGTTAATTATTAGATATCACATTTCAGATCCCCACTGACTGGCTACATTTCATTTCAACAAAATCTCTGTTGAAACTGCCTAAGTTTTCTTTCATTTTGCCAAGAAATATGAAGTACACGTAGTCTCTGTATGCTCCATCACAGTGTCTTTAAAAACAGCTAAAAACATAGAATACATTTATTATAACCACAGAACGGTTTCACTGTGGTAGTACAAAGTAGACCTWGAGTTGCTTGAGTGCCTAACACTCATTTTTACTTCATTGTAGTCACAATTCCTCCTTGCCCCTGGGAATTACTGCAGCATTATGTTTAAATAGAGAGAGCAAAGAAAGACACTGATCAACCCAAAGGCTTTTAAAGGATAAATTGCATACTGATACTGCATCCTCTGGTGCAACCTATGAGATGCTCTAATGGAGAATAAAGCCATTAATAAAATATTCTAGTCAGAAAAAAATGTCACGCTTGAGATATATCTGTATATTTGAGAAACTTGTTTAATATTGTTTGAACTGGCTACACAGTAGGTAAAATTATTCTTTATTATGTTAGTACTAATTCAAAAGACTAGTGACTTCAAGAGATCTCATATTGTTGGTAGTTTTCTTTCAGTCAACTCTTTTTGTACTTTTAAAGATACCACATACCTATCATATGGTAATTGAAGTGTTCACTTTAGTGTGCTCACTAAATCCAAGTTCAGAAGACATTTATTTTATATTTCCCCTGCAATTTCCATTTCAGTTGGTTGGTGGAATTATTTCCTGTTTTAAATCACTGTCTAGTGATGTTGTGTGCTGTTAGAAAGCCATCCCATTCACTCTGGCRACAGCTGCATTCCCATATATCTTCTACTTTAAGTACAACACTTAAGGAGTTGGCGATASTTGGTATTTGCATTATGTCGATCTCTAGGAGCCCTACCTACAGTCAAGGACATCATTATGATTTTTTCTATAGTTTTTCCATTTTCCTTTTGTGTCACTTCAGACTATGTGCCTTCTTCCATTAAGGCATTCCACATATTTGGGAATTATTTAAGCCAGGTACCTTAGTCAGCAAATCCCTGTTAAAAATCAGCTAGGAAGTTCTATGCCTATAATAATCACAGAACATTGTGCTTTTTTGCTGTTAGACAGCATTCTTCTGCAGCCTGACACTGTTTATCTGGAAGTAAGTAATTTTACAGCTCCTTTTCATCTGCCAAGAGAGAGTTCATAATATATTGATTATAACAATGTTAAGCCATGTATACATGTTTCAAAAGTTGCAGACAACTAGCTTGCCTTTGAGGATTAGGCAAAGGAAGCAGAAGAGCTCACACTTATTGGCTTCTTATTACAGTAAAATTTTCCATATTTYATCACTCCTCTGAACGCTTGGTACTAATCCCTTGGGTCATGATTTACCTTTTGGAAAACATGGCTACATAAAGCTGCATATTATATTGGTTGGATCTGTAGACTATAAACTTTTAGTTTAGGGATTTAGATTTGTTTCTAACAAATCTTTCCTTTACATATGTAATAGAAGGCATTACAGAATGTTAAGTATCTGCTTATAGCTGCATATTGTATACATTTTCTGCATATAGATGCATCAGTAGTTTTAGGAGGCAACACTTATATTATTATGGAGAAAGCCTTCTATGCACATTAAATCTTCTGAATATACATTTAACACAACAACCTTCTCCCTGACGCACTTCTAAAAAGTCGTTTACATGAATCTGATCAGAGGCTTTTTGCAGTGCTGTATAGAGTGTCAAATATAAGCTGAAAAAATTGGGTCAGCCTAGAAGAACCTAAGGGAAGTTGTGTCACTAGTCTCATATTCGAGATGTCCAGCAGAGGGAGCTTGTGAATCAGGTATAATATTCAAAAAATGCTTTAAAAGACATCTTTGTGTTCAGCAGGACAGTAGACTCAAGCAGAAAGATGCTGAAGCCAGCTTGGTAGTTTAATGATAACCTACTGCACTGCGTGATATTTAAGTTCGTTTCTCAAGCTTGATCCTTTTCTCCAAAAAACAGGGTTTAGGATTATTCAGACACCTTTCTAGGCAATGCCATGGCCATTTTTTTGTTTGATGGGATCTCAAAACCTGAAACCACAGAAGACCAGCAGGTACAAAGACACAGGGACCTATTTCTCCACAGTATTACTCCAGTTTGATTGATGTAATGCTGCTGCAGCTCAGTAGGAAACCCAGCTCCAATTGTACAGCAGGCTGCATTCCTTACAGGCAGGGTCAAGTCCACCCTTAGAGGAATTTTTTTTAACTCTCCTGAAAACTTTGTTCAAGGAATAAAATTAGTCCCTGAATTAGTGATGACACCATTTCTAATATGATATGCTTCGTGCTGTAACACCACCATGCCAAGTACTTTTTAGAGAGCATACTTTCCCAAATTATATGTTAACACAACTACATGGGTGTGCAGACACAGTAAAACTACAAATCTAATTATGTCAGCTCATTCCCAATCATTGCTGCTTAACTACAATCTTCGACAATACAGCACTCATATCATTGCTAATACAGTTCAAAATTTCCACAGRTCTCACTTGTCAAGACTGTATAGCACTAAAATTATCAATTTCTGCTGTTAAAATTGTCCTTTACAAGCCGAAAATTTTTGACATAGCTTCAAATGAAGTCTTGGAAAAATGGATGGAGCACAACTGTTACTGTGGCTCTCTGAGAGCAGCTGCTGCTTTTACAGAGTTGGCCAAGTGGGATAAGCATCTTTATTCACTGTGTCTCAGGTTAAATATTGCAGTGATTCAAGGAAAAAGAGTAACCAACCTTTCTCCTGGCTACCACTATCTTGGGTCAATGAAGAGACAGGGAAATCATTAGTCTCTCTGGCTATGCCCTGTTACTCTTTCCTATCCCTCCCCTGACAGCTAATGACAGATCCCAGCATCTCATTCAGCTGCACCAGTGGCTTACTGGATGCAGCTGGTTAGCTCTAATATCGTGGCTTTCCAGATCTTGAGATGGAAAGAGAAGGTCCCTGTCTCATCACTACTTCCCTCTTTGCTTGAAGGGAGTAGGGAAGCACAAGCCACAGTTCTTCATCGCTGGAGAAGTGAAGCAGGAAGCACATCAAGAAACATATTTAAGACTGGAACAGCTCAGACAACTGACACTGTTGAGCAGGTATTGATCTGTCTGTTGAGAGCTTCAGCACCATTCAGCTGGATGGGCTGGTCAACAGCAAGGGCAATGTGGACTAGATCAGGAGCACAAGTTCTAGCATGGCAGAAGTGAGCTACCACCTCTGGGGTGCATTGCTTTCAAATGAAACCTCTTTCATATTCTCCATCACCTGCCTGCCTCCCACCCGCATGTCCTGTCCTACCTAGTAGAGGGTTAAAGTTACCACAGAGCAGAGAGCTAAGAATTTAATTTTGGAGGACAAATGCAATTACTGATGATGAATTAATTAGCATAATTTTAAATGGTACAAATATAACATTTACAAGTAACTAAGATACAAAGCTAGTCTTGCTTAGAGAGGACTATTTCTACCTTACAGAATTCTACCCAGACTTTTTTTCAACAAACAAATAAAATTGTTTTCCTTCTTTTTTATTACTGGTCATCCTCATAAAGCATGGCTGAGCCATTTCTGCGAAACATATCCTGGGATCTGGCCAAAACACATATATCAGTGGTCACCTGTCTGCTATCCAAACCCTTCTCTGGAACTGCTGTGTGTCAAGCAGGCCTCCTCTGGACATCGCCGCAGTTTATGACAGCTACAAACGAGCAGAGACTGGTGCTGCATAGAAACTGCTTTCCTTCTGTCTATGCTCCGTGCACAGACAGRAGGAAGATTAGTCATGTAAAAGCCTGTTCATCAGTGGGAAATCCTTCAACTGAGTTTAGCCTCATGCAGAAGGTGTATCAGTAAACAAGCCCTGTAGTGAACTTATGCCAAAACCGCAGCCACAGAGCAGTCATATCCTGATGGGAGATCTATCCGTCTGCATTCTGGAGGTGTTGCTGACAATTTTTCATTACAAGTCTATACATCTTCCAGGCTGGGCATGATGTACTCTGCTTTCAGTAACTGACAGCCCAGTGTGTTGTAGCTGTGCTGCCCCAGGATCCCATCCCATCTCTTACACTGGCAAGCAAGCAACATATGCTCTACCCGTGTATTTTGGATTAGCTTACTTCCCCTTAGCAGCAGGTCTGCTGGCTCATTTGAAGTGAATCCATACCTTCATCTGCTCCACAGACATTTCTTGTTGTAGCAGAGCTGGTCTGGTGTGTGGAGTGGTTGTAACCTATGCATAAGCACCATTACCCCTTCTTCCAGCACTACCATTGAAGGAGAGAAGATTCATGAGATATGATCCTCGTTCAACAGCTTAAAATTTTGTAACATTGATGGCAGAACATTCCCAGACTTTGCAGAAGCCATGGCAATGCCCTTACTCTTAACTCAAAATTGATTCAAGTCCAGATTAATTGGACACTATCATTGCTATGGCAACTTAGACAGTTGTTTTCAGATGTTTTCTCCTTGGAAAACATCAATTTGGTAAGGAAGAACATGGGACAACAACATAGTGCATCATTTCTGGCATCTGACTTTACAAAACTTCACAATTGTAGTGATATTTCAGAGGCTCTGTGCTCTGCGGTTAGCTAGCTCTAGTGTTTCTTTCCTTGACCGGGAAGAGCCAACTGAGTGCTCATTTGAAAGATAGCAATCAGAATTACACTGGAAAAGGTGCCACGGAACAGAGACTGGTTGGTATAACTGGTCCTGGGAGAGAAGAAAAGGAGAGATAGGAGAAAGAAGATGAAGAATAAAAGAGCGCCGTGGTCTGTGCTAATTATCTGTGACTGAGGAGAACAGTCTACACACAAATTTAGTCTGGTACTGGCCTGGAAAAAACAGTACGCAGCTTACACAAAGCATATTTGTATGGTTACATGCTTTTCTACTGCACTCTTCACAGTAGTATGTCTGTGACTGAATTACTGCATGAAGCTTGTACGGTCACTCAGATTCCTGTATCTATGTCCAGGGTGTCATACACACCATTTTCATGCAGCAATCGTATACGTCATTAAAGCTGCACTTGTTTCAACAACACTAATTAAATTGCTCAAGTGAGATCAAGGAAAAGGAAAATAAAAAGATTACAATTAAATAAACTATGTGATACAATAAATAAAAAGTACAGGATAGGGACTGAGAAAAATTGATTGCTAGTTCTCTGACAGTATCTTTAAAAACATTCATAGTCCAATTCATCATAAGTAATTCTGTCATCCTAATCACTTGGTGTGATGGAAAAGAGCCGTTCAGTCCCTTCCAGCATTCATTTTTTTCATTTTGTCAAAGTCATTTCACTTATTAGATCACTCATCCTGCTTTTAATATCAAAGTCCTCATTGATCTGAATGGGTCTTGATTTGGGGAGTGTTATTCCTTGCAAGTATTACAGAAGCGCTGGAAGTTTTACTGGTTCACCTAGTACCAGTTCTAACACAGATATAAAAATGGAGCAATTTCATGATTCCCAGGAATCGATTTCAATAATTCACTCAGTAATTAGGCCAATAAACTAGAGTTGCTATGCTGTGTAATTGTTTTTCCAAATTATTGTAGTCCCATGTCTTGCCACTAATGCTGTAGTCCATTGAGCTCAATGAGAATTTTTGCCCTGAGGTTAGCCTTTGAGATTGAGACTACAGGAATACAGTTTATTTGACAGAGTAAAATGCTGACCTTGCTTTCAGAAGCTGATTAGAGAAACCTAACAGATACATCAGAGCAAACACCTAACTCTTCAGTGAGTGTGGAACACACGACTTCACTATAACATTTTAAGTTACACAGGATTAATTAAATTCTACAGGATTAGGGCTGGAGTATACTTGTCAAAAATACATTACAACTTTTCAACTGATCAAATATAACAGTGTAAGCAATGGCACATCCATTTATTTATGAATATGAAGTGTTTTGCTTATTTGTTTGAACACTTATTTGTTCTTCCTTTTTTTGGCTTCCTCAGTGCTATGCTTAGCATTGTTTATATGGTTGCAACTCACAAAATATGCCAGCTACATTCAAAGCAGAAGATAGAGACTTTATCCTATATGCTGCTAGGCAGTCTTATGGTTTTCTTCTTTTTATGTTAAAGGTACTGAATTGCTCATCTTTCATCAACATCCAGTTCTCTTATCTTCCCCATGCAGCAATTTCTAGTCTAACTCCAATGCTTTTAGGCTTGCTTTTCAAATATTCAGATCCACTCTATGCAAGCAAGCACACTTCATTCACAAGCTTAGTAAACTGAATAAAAAATAAATATGCCTTCTCTAAGCCTCATGGCAGAAGTGTCCAGAACAAAAAGGCATGGGAGAGAGAGTAGCTAAGAGAACAGTTCCAGGCAAAGCATTCATTCCATTTTGTACCCTTCTATCCAAACTAAAACACTGACCCTTTTGCTCAAAAACAATTGTATAGATTGCTAATGAATTCTGCTACAGAAAGTAGCAATTGGGAAACAACTTAATGCAAGAATTTGTACCTTGTTACTATGCTAAACTTCAAAATGAAGCACAGAAGAGCAAAACAATCTTCACCTTCTTCTATTCCAAACTAAATTTTCAAACACAAGAAAGTTAAGACAGGGTTGCTGCCACTGCTGAAGGCACCCAATTAATGCTTTCAAAATATTTTTTCCCATTTACAACTAGTAAAAGTTTGACTTTACATATTAATGTACATATTATACTACACAGAGATGCCTGGAATGCCATGGTAGTGTCTGCACAGTTATAGTAGTTCAATACCATAGAGGAGTCCTCAACCTTCTCAAGTCTTCCACTCATGCACGAGTAGAACCTAAATTAGTTGTGATGATTTACACAGTACTGTGAACAGCTCCATGAAAATCTTTTGTTTAGTGCGTTGTAGCACTTTAAAAAGCAAACAAAAAGTTTTAGGATGCATGAGAATAATACTGAAATGATTATTAAAAAGCTACTTGATCACGCATTGCTCTGTTCTCTCTTCTGATATTTTTCCAGTTCTGTTCTCTGATTCTCAAAAAAGAATCCAGCAGAAACAAAATTTTTGGAGACAAATACAAGAGTCTCCTAAGAAATAAAGCTGAAAAGACTGCAACATTTATTTTATGGACAGAAGGTAATTAATGTGATAAAGCACACAAAGAGATATTTTATCTTGCAATATAAGAACAAAATGCTAGCTTATGAAAGGCAGCAAAAACAATGGCAAAGTATTTCTTATGCACACCCAGCACTCGAGCAAGCTAGGGAACTTTTTTCTGCAGCATTTAGGTGAGTCCACTAGCACCGTGGAATTTTAACAAACCAACTGAACCTTCCTACAGGTTCAATTTACACTGCAATTAGTGGCAAGAAATTTTTAAAAATGATTTTAGGGCTAACTGCAGGTAGTGCCCATCACTCCAACTGAATTACAGTTCTTTACAGTCTGAACGCTTTAAATGGAAAGATCATTTAGTTTTGACAGATTTGACATGGCTATGTCATACCATCTTACAGCTCAAACCAACAGCTCCGTAAGAAATGTAAACCATTATGCTTCAGAACATAAAGCTAGCCCTTAAACATGCAGGTTAGGGATGCTCCAGACACTGCATTTCAAAATCACYCTCCACAGAGATTCCTTCATCTCCTCTGACTCGTCTAGTACTGGTACAAGATAATGAATCAGAAGAGGAACTCAGTCCCACGACATCTAAGTTTCAGACACCCTCGTTATTTCASAGAGTCTTTAGCCCACACAAGGCATTGAGGGTCCCCTGACGATGCGGAAGGAGAGCTTAGAAATTTCAGAATGGGCAGAGGATGGAGCATGGAGACACCAACAGAAACATTCAGGAAAGCCCCCTCTTTGGGCTCTCTCTGCTTTGGTGCTCAGTGTGGTATCTCTTCTGAAAGTGCAGGTCAGGTAAACCCCTCTCATACTAGCAGTATGTTCCTCACATATGTCCAAAGAGTRGAGCATTCAGGTAGATGTGGGGAATACAAGTTCACATCTCTGGTCAGATTTGAGTTACAGTTAGTCCATAAGTTTCTGCTATTTGAAGATGTATCCCATTCATTAGACTYCCTAAGATTTTGCTTTTGTACTGCTGTGAGGATACCAGCTCCTCATTGCAAACAAGCAGAAGCATTCCTCTTCATGGACAATGTTCCTGGCTGTGCTGTCGGTAATGCAGTTTGGTGAAAAAGAAGCAGAATGACTTTAGAACCTGGAGTTTTGGACACTTCACTTCAGGCCCTGAAAACAGAACATTCACATATTTTATACAAGTAATTTCAGTTAAACTGGCAAAAGAGAGACTTGTGCTAGCAATCAGCACATTCAGCCTGAAGACTTAGATTTAAACTCTTGCATGGTATCAGAAGAMGAAGGGATGCAAATTTGAATCCTCATCCTTGTTAGCGATGAAATCTCAAGGTTATTAGGGTAAGGAGGAAGGGATTATGGGTCCTACTTTGGCTGTAATTTGCACAAAGCCCAGTTTGGCCTTAAAATCTTTAAGAATGGGCCCAGAGGTCAACACATCCTGTTCTTGTGAGTGGAAAAAGATAGGAAGCTTAGTTCCCTCTTACTCCACACCAGGTGGGACACCTTGCCTTAGCTGCTGTGAGAAGAGTAGCTCCATCAGACCAGGAGAGATTGTAACAGAGAGAAAGGAGCTAGGTGGGACATATTTCCAGCTGTTGTTCAGGGATGCAGCTTTGCAACCACCTTTGAAGGAGCGACAGAGTGGTTACAACAGGCGAGATTGTGTGCAGACTGTCACTGCTGTGGGAAGGCAACTGCAAGCATTAGCATAAGCACCACGAAGAAAAGATATCACTATAAATCTGTACTAGAGCCCTGTGGATTGATTGTAAGTGATGCAGTCTATGAATCCTGGTGGGACTCATGCACCCCACAAGGCAGCACTGTCAGGATTTCCATGCATACCAAAGGCCAGGAAATTTCAAGGGCATAAACTAGGTGACTTGGACATTTGCATCTCCAATGTCAGTCAGCAGCAGGAGAAAAAAAATGATGACAAAACTTTTGGACTTGGGCATCTAGAATAGGTTTTAGGTAATGCGAAGACCTGAAGAATTGTACAGAGCAAAAACACAATGTTTCTATGGGATGGTACACCTATTTAGCAGTTCAAACTCCACTGGCCTTCTTGATGCTATATTGCATAAACCACTATCAGAACTGGCTTCACTTAATTTCTACTAGCTGTTCATTCCCATGCAGAATAAATGCAAGAAAACTTGTAATATTTTACATTAATGTCTAGTACTCTGATGTGCTATCAGCTTATATYCAGGTGTGCAAGCAATGATGCAACAGATATGCAGACAATACTCTAACACTCGCATGAATTGAATATATGTGAGTAACTCAAGCCTTGTCATGTTCAGCATTGCTTGAATCTCAGATTCTTCCTAGCATAGAAGATAGTATTGTAGGTAATTCTTCCCAGACACATGTGCTCACATTGCTAAAAATAGCTCTTATTTTAGCTCATTTTTTTAATCTCTTGAACTGTCTTCTTACTTCCCCTCTGCCTGTGTAGTGTATTTGGCACTTGTCTCAGTCTGAAAGCCAAAGACACTCTTATCCATTAAACTGCCTCTTTTGGATCACTAATGAAGATAATATATTAGGCTGATTCCTACATCAGACTCTGTAGTTCAAGTTCTCATCCTTTATTAGCATTTATGACTGTGGTCTTTCAGCCAATTCCAAATCCACAAACAACATCCTCATCCAAGTCAGTGCAAATTAGGTTTTCAAGGAAGATTATATTTGACACTGCATCAAAAGCTTTATTCAAATATAAACAAGGTATTGGCTACTGCTCTTCCATCAGTCAGTAATTCTATAATTCTGTTATTTACAACAAGTGATCTTGTTTGTCTTGCAAGATTTCTTTATTCTTCAAGTCATGCTGCTTTATATGCATAGTTCTATTATGTAGGTATTTATAAGGCAYCTGATATCTAGAAGTATGTCTAATTATTTGCTACTAAGGAACAATGTGGCTACCTGCAAAGTCAGTTAAATGAGGTAAACCACACAATAGTATCATTCACAGGATAACAGAAGCCCAAATTAGTCATTTTAAAGTGGTATCAGCATTGCTTTCAAGCAAAGATAATTCCAGAGAACTCCATATTGGCATCATGACAGTTTTACTCAGTCTGATGATCTGCAGCTTGTGCCATGCCAATAAGCCACTGAGTAGAAATATCAACTTRAGCTACAAGAAGAATGCTGACAATGTAGTGGAGGAAAACAAGATGAAGGTGATTGAGTCTTTTGAGTCATGTGAATTTTACCCTACTCCCCAACTGTAGCAGCAGTCTCATGTAGTAGTAAGTCTAATGATCTCTATGCTAGTGCCTAGATCTTCCCAGGCACATTGACAAAGACAATTCTGAAGCAAAAGACAGTAACAAGAGTTTCCAGTGGCATACAGCACCATTATCATTATCTCTAGATATCCCTGCAAATCCAGCTATAATTCAAGTCACACTTCAAATACAGACAACCACTTATAATTCAATATTGCCATTTTTCAAGGGCAGAATAAGGGTCACRGGATTAATTTGAGGAAGTGAGGGACACCACGCTCTTTAAAACACAAATTAGTCAGTAAGTAATGAAGCCAAAACTGTACTCTTCGCTTTGTTAAAAGTTTACCATTTGATCCCAGAATAAAAAAGGGGTTATCAATCTTCCCTTTGTACAACTCATTCTCAGTTGTTACYGTGTATAAACCAAGTACACCTCAGGAAAAAGAGACTGCTGTGTCAGATTTGATTTTGATTACTCTAAGAGTCCAAGCTTTGCAGGGAAAGAAGGAAGAGGAGTAGCAGTCATAAGACAAGTCACACCACCACTAATAATAATGAACAATCATTCAGTGAGTGCACTTGGCTGTTACCTCACATCTGAAGATCTCAAAGTGCTGTATAATTAACTGACAGGAATCACTCTCACCTGCTACCTATTACAGTATGTTATTGCTGCCCTGGGAGTACTCAATACTGTGCTCCACTTTCAGTGGATTTGCTTTTTCACATGATTATTCTCTRCAGCCGTACAGAGGGAATTGTGCAAGGTGAAAGACAGGAAGATGTGGCAAACTGTATCTGGACCTATGAATGACAAAATATGTGTTTTCCAGGTCAAGCTTATCAGGTCAAACTACATATATTTAAAACTGCCAGATGCCTCTTCTACTTTTTCTGTGTGCTTGATGTTCTGATGCCCTTGGAGTAAAGTAACTTCATTTTAAGGCCCCAGGAGGATACAGAAGTCTCTTCAGCTGACTGTCTGCTTTAGGGTCTGTCTTGCAAAATTTTAAAAAAGAAGCCATTAAAAAAAAGAAACATGACAAAAGAACCTCTCCTCCCACCCCTACGCTTGAGGGGTGTCCTGGCTATTCCCAGGATCCAGGAAGAGTGTTTTATCATCTCTGGCATATAACTCAGCTTCTGGAGAAAGATTTTGCCTCCTTCCCCTGATACATCCAAGACTAGTCACACATAATGTGGGACAAGGAACTCTCTTCCTTCACTAGCAAAGAGAAATCTAAGGTGCTTGATTAATACCTAGAGTTAGGAAATAATTTTTCTCTAGTGGTGATAGGGCATTTCTTGTCCTCTCTTAATTATGGGGTATGGTCCATATCATAGGATCATCCAGGCATTTTTACTAACAGACACACAGCATTGCAGGGACGCAAGGCACTGAAGGTGCCCTTCAACCATAGCGCACTCTAAGTTTTGTTTTGTTTTTAAAAAAATCTTTTATACTAAAGCTCTTCAGAATCAGGAGATTTGCCTGCAAAAAGCCAGAAGTAATTTTGTCAATCTTAATACTTAACCATCGGGGGAATTTTTTGCCTTTCCCTGATACAGCAAAGATTGACAACAAGGAGGGATGCATTTGCTGTTTGAGGCTCTGTGTAAATGCGTGGTGCTGAGTGGTGCCTTTGGACCCTTCTGGACTTCATGCTTTCTGCTGCTTGCAACTGCAGTGAGCTGGACATGACCGAAAAACTACAATCCTTTGCCCCTCCAAAGTACTAGGGGAAGTCAAAGGAGATGGAAAAGCACTGTGAACCTAGTTCGGGGAAAACAGATAAAGAGGACAGGAATAACTGCAATTTATGGGAGTATCATTTAATTCTTCTGATATTCCCTGGGTGCATTCAGGGACTGTTTAGCCTTGAGCAGTTTGGGGCTGATGTTATCTTTGTGTATAAATACCTGACAAGAAGGTGTAAAGAAGATGCAGCCAGACTCTTCTAGTCCAGTCACTCTGCCTAGTGACAAGACAAGAGGCAATGGGCACAAATAAGTRCAGGAAATTCCATGTAAATATGAGAAATAACTTACTTTGTGAGGGTGGTCAAATATTGGACCAGGTTCCCCAGAGAAGTTACAGAGCCTCCAACTTTGGAGATAATCAAAGCTTAACTGGACACAGCCTTGAGCAACCTGCTCTAGGTGACCCTGCTCTGAGCAGCAGGGTTGGACTAGACAATCTCCAGAGGTACCTTCCAACCTCAGCTATTCTGTGATTCTATGACTCCAAACCAAATCCAGAGATAAGTGGGTACATGTCAATACATAGATCAGCCAGATGGTGTGGACTTTACTCCTCTAAATATCTTTAGATTCAACTCTGATTTTGACTCAACTTACCTTTTTCTAAAATTTACCCCACAATATTTGTTCACCTAAATAAACCAACARTTCTGTAATGCTTAGAGAGCAAAACCAGAATAAGCTGCATGCACTCCTATTATAACTCTATGTTTTGCCTTCTGGTTTTGTAGGAATTACGTAAGCATTATTCCCAGATACTTTTACCGGCATCATCAAAAGGCATATGTACAAAAATGGCAGCCTGGCATGAGAAAGCTTGTAACTGATTCCACTCTACAAGATTAAGAACAAACAAATCAGTATTTATTTAAAGAGCTTGAACAGCTCTGCCATAAAGAATATTTCCCAACTTCATATTTGACTCTCTTATAGTTCAGTTGGCTATAGCGTGGTACTAATAATGCCACAGTCACGGGTTCGATCCCCATATGGGCCACTTGTTTGAGGGTTGGACTAGGTGRTCTCCAGAGGTCCCTTCCAACCTTACCAGTTCTATGATTTTGTCTCATTAGATTTGAACAGTTACATTTGGGAATATGTATTTTGGGACCCATTGCTATTATAACTGTAATTTTGAYTATTTTCAACCATTGGTTTAGCCTTAAAAACTAAAACAACGAAGTGTAACACTCAAAATTTTACAAATGGCAAGTAGAAATGTTGACAGATTAGGAGTTAGCTTTGCAAAGAGAAGACAGCAGAGATAAAAACCTTATTGAAAATGACATGCTCAAAAACATCTATGGCAAGGAGGATGCTTCCAATCTTTGCATACAGTATTATTTTACTACAAGACAGTTTTTGCTTCAGTTACAACACTGTTCTAGAAAGCCAAAAACCACCTTTGGTGATGTTGAATGAAGCTGTAAGAAACTTTATTTATAAAGATAAAAGGATAGACTTCCATTGACTCATGCTGGTGGTGGGTCTAAGAATATAGAAAACACCCCTCAGTGAAGCACAGAGAACTCCCAAGACAAACAAAGAGGGCTGCAGGACATAATCATTAGTCAGGAAAATCCTGATATTGACCTTTTTCTTTACATTAGTAACAGAGGCAAATCACAAGAAGAGAGTAGGTTTAACTTACATTCACTCCTTTAGATTTCGTTTTTTCTAATATGGACAAAATAATGACTTAATGTGGTCCTCTCAAACACATTGTTCCAACTGTACTTCAGTAATGGAACTCTGTTACTGCATCGATGCCCTTAAATATACCATGGCACATACAGTGTTACAAAGTAGAAAGCCATACCCTCAGTTTTGTTCAGTAAGCAAAGCAAAGGAAACTATTTGGCATTTATGAAAGAAAGCTCCTTCAGTTGCAGGAGCTTCTCATTTTGCATTTCCCAGTACAATCTCYGTGGTTCAGTGATTCCCTAGCATTACATCACCTCTACCTACTCCACTTATTCATTGGCCTTTCCTAAAATACCTGGCTATGTAGCAGCAGCCTATTAAAAGATCTGGATTATAGCAGGTCACGAGCTGGATGTGAGTCAGTATCATGCTGATGTTAAATGCAAACATCTTACTGAGCTGTATAWATAGAAGAACTGGAGGAAACATGAAGTTATCCCTCTGCTCAACTAAAAAGACCTGTGCCAAGACTGTGCACCTAATGTCTGGCAGTCGTCTGGAAAGGCTGGAGGGAATCTAAAGGAGTGCAACAAGAGTGACCAGAGGTGTARACAACACGACCCATGTAGGAAGACTAGAAGGATAAGAGTTGTTTGTTTAAAGACAAGGTTAGGGGTGGAAATTATAACAGTCTTCAAATATATGAAGATTTGCTGCAAAGAGGAAGAGAACAATTTCTTCTCAGTGCAATGCACATGACAAAGAATAACAGGCTTAAATTACAACAAGATACATTCAGAATAGGCAAGGCTTTCTAATAGTAAGGCTAACAAAATASTGCCTTAGACAGCCCAGGCAGACCATAGAACCTCCCTCATCAGAAGGTATTAAGAACAGGTTAGAGAGATACTGTTAGGAATGATCCTGCCTAGATGACATATTAGAGGACCTCTTAAGGTCTACCTTAAGAGCTCTTAAATCTTAAGGTCATCTAATCTACCAGTCTTTTGATTCTGTGTTACCATTTTGACTGCCAAGATTGAGTAGATAAACTGCAGAAAACCGCCAATACAGAATATGCAATGCCCACCATCTTCCCACACTGACTCACCAGCAGAGGGCAGCTTAAAAAATTGTCTGATGCATCTTCTAGCCCCTGGCCCAAGTATGTTTAAGAACATCTTCCATTTCCTTGATATCAAAACCTGTATTTGACCAGTACATCCCAAACTCACCACCCTCCATTATGCTACTCACAATTAATCCTTCACCATCATAAACCACTGTGCCAGTGAGGGAATCAAAGTTTTCTGTGAAGAACATATTAGCCAGACAAAATAGCTAAATGCCTTAGACATCTAGAAGGTGTATTTACCTTCCATGATTAAAGATTTTTTTCCTTACTATCTGACATCCATTCAGTCTCACTGATGATGCTTTGTTCTTCAACAAGAGATACTAAGCCATTAAAATGAGGGATTCAGGGATGCTGATCTGCTGCAAAAACAGATTTATGGTTCTGCTTTYGGACATAATATTCTGAACTGAGAAGCACCAAATGACTCAGCAACAGCTTGGATTGCTATTAAGATACTTCTTGATCATGTTTCTCTTAAACAAAAATTGATCAATTCAGTTACTATCACCTGAAAAAAATCCTACAATATAGATAAGAAGTAATCGTTTTTGACAGAGTATTTTCCTTGAGCTCTATTGTGAGGGGGTGGACAGAATGGTTACGCAGCGTCACACAGTGCTTAATCTCATGCTTGTCAATAGTTGAAGAACTGCATGACGGACACGGGCAAAGAAGCATTTTGACATACTGCCTCATCAAAAATGGTGACCTGATTGCATATATTGAACTCTGATTAAAAAAAGAAGGGGGTGGGGGGATTATGAACTTAGCTGACAAACAAGATCCCAATTTACAGCAAATGTCTTACACAATGTCTTGCTATGATGCACTCATGGCAGCAGAGCAGGCCCATGGGACTTAGCCATTTTAACTGCCTTTCTGCAAAGCTCCTCTGCTGCTTGAAAGCAGAGTTGACGGCAGCAGCATCTCTGCTCACTGGGCTCAGTAGCCACAGCCGTACAATACCTGCTCTGCATTTTTTACACAGCCTGTCAATAGAATGGAGGGTTGATTTTAAGACTGCCCAGCTGAATTAACAGAGAGCAAGGAGGACTTACTGCTTTAACGAAGGGAGAAGGAGAGAAGCAGATCATTTCTATATTTGAGCTCTGCTACTTTGGTGCATAGCTGTGCCCTGCTTTACATACAATTCTAATGCCCTAATGATGAGTATTAAACGACTACCGAGATACTTAAGGCTTAATTTTATCCCTCCATTTTAATGCTGTAAAGTGCTGAATATGTTAGATTTTCACTGGTAATTTCTGTTGACCTCCTGTGTTMTTTTCTTCTTTTTAGAGCAGTTCAATTTTTTACATTTTAACTTCTTTAGCCTGGTAAGTAAGGTTTCCTAACAGCATTAGAGTTCRGGTTATATACTAATTTATATTATAAAATGCATGTAATAATAGAAAAATGTTAGTAACATAAGTACAGAAATGTTCATGAAAATATCCACATTTGCTTCCAGACAGCAAGCAGTAATCTCAGCTATGCCTTAGAGAAATACATTATGAAGTATCAGACACAATTTTGTGTTTGCTATTGGCAAGCACTGAATATAATGACAGTTAATGTGAGTACATGTATGAACCTAAACAAAGAGAATACGGTAACACAAGTGTCACAAACAAAAAAAAGCAGACAAAAAAATATTCTTCCTCAGCCTAGTGCAGTGTTTACTCCTCTTCCCCCTCCTTAGGCTGCTTTCTCCCTGCCCCTACTCTTCTGTASAACATACTTCTTTTAAATCAAGTGCATTGGTCACCATATACACACCAGTTTGCTAGAAGACCTGATATTAATTTTATTTTCTTAATCTCTCGTGCTCTAGGGTCTATAYGATTTCTTGCCGTTCTTCTATTTACCTGTGAATTCTATTACTCCTTTCTACATGTCTATTCTTATAGTTTTTGCCTGTCTTTTAGTCTTCTACCTTTTTCTCACTCGGTTCTTGCCTCTTATCTTCTCCTCTCACTTCAGCCTCTGTCAAACTYCATTTCTTTCCATGCCTTCACTGTCTCTCTGCCTTTCAGCACTCCAACATAGGCACATGCTCTGCTCACACTCTCTTTCTGTTACGCCATTCAGTGTTGCATGATACATTACTCTTGGTGTTAACTCCAAGGGTTAAGCTCTTAGTCCTTTGTGAGAACCACATCAAAAGCACCATGCCCTGAATCACTATTAGGCTTTGTCATGGATGCATATATAAATACCAGACACACATATCTGAAGATACACAGAATGATATCAAAGGGATCATTGACATATGTACAAAACATAAAATATAAAAATATAAAAATCATTAAGGTGATGAATTTGAAAAACTTCTTGTATTCTACTAAACTGACCATAAGCAACTAATGCTGTGAATAACACTAGCTGCCATCCCAAAGCTTACACCTCTGCCGAACATCTCCACTGATTCTTCAAGTGCTTGACAGCTCTGGCTGCTTCAAGAGATCAGACACCAGATATACTCAACAGGTCCAGATACTGAGTAGCACAGTGTCCACAAAAACACCCTCATTCTGACTGCTGTTTTTTGCGACTCAGATCTCATTCTTGAGCCCAGGAATGCTGCAGAGGCAGTAGGCTCTGCTATGCAGGGCAGAAGGATGCTTTGATGGGCTTCTAGCAGGCTAAGGAGTGGTGCTGATAGGGTGACCTAAAAGTTCTCTAGAGTGATGATAAGGAAGATGACTGAATTGGCCAGGGTTAAGAGTTAACTTCCAGAATGCGAAATTTAAAGGATKTAGGAGGATGGGAAACAGAGAAATCCATTTTGGATATAAGAGATTCCCCTGGATAAATATCTACTGCTTTTGTTAAATACCGATATTGTAACTTCGGTTCTGCATAGCTTAGGTTGCTTTTTCAGCAAAAAGATGATGCTGCATAGGCAAATATTTTTCACAACAGCACAAAGAAGTACAGAGAAACTTGACACTGTTTTTGTACAAAACTGTCCTTTTAGAAGACAAGAATGGCAGATTATTACCACTTGTCAGCTATAAACTGTCAAAATCCTTATTCCTGCAACAGAATATATGCGTACAGTTAAACTTTTGTCAATCAAACTCCCAATCCTGGCAGGATCCACTCAGAAATGTCTGTATTACAATGCTTTCCACTGGCAGTTAAACAATACACTTCGAACTCAACATTTTCAAAACTAAATTCTCTATTTCTACAATTGGATATTCAGCTTTCACTGTGTAGAACTGAATCCATGTGGCCATTCGCTAGGTGACCCATGCTCAGAATCTGAACGCTAATTGAAAAAAAAAAAAAGAAGGCTGATGTTACCCAACTGATGAGAAGTAGAGTAAGTCCTTCCAYTTTTAACTCCTGATTTAATTTCGCCAATTTTAACAAAATAATTCAAAATCTATCATAAGTGTGTGCTTTGGAAAACCATGGATAAAAGAATACACATTTAAATGAAGCAGGTTAAGATCAATAGCCTTTTATCTTTACATTTAAATTCTCMATGACCAAAACCTCACATCCACTCTGTGTAGTGGCCTATATAAAATGAAATAATGARATCAGTAGAGTTCCAGCTAGCACCACAATATTTGACATTTCAAATACTGCAACATTTCACATAAACTGCCAAATTCCGCAGAGACAAAGTACTTTAATGGGCATAGATATAAAATGAGATCTGACCTCCAAGGAAAGCCCTTCCATTTCAGAGTTCAGTGAGATTAAAAGCCTGATGTGGGGACAGAACTTGCACTACAGCAGTAAGAGGTGTATCTCCTCAGTGGGCACTTTGTAGATGTCATTCAGACCAACCCATTAACTGTYTGTCACAAACACTACATTCAGCATGAATACCTTTACATTTAATTTTTAAAAGTCCCAAATGAACATGTTCTGGGCAGGTTTCAAGAAGCTCCTTCTTCTCTTTCAGAAAAAGAGATTGAAAAAAGTGGGCCAAATATTGTAGAGAGGAGTAACCTACTAAGTGTTACATACTAGGCATAGAAAAGAGCCTGAGGAACAAGTCAGATCATCTAGAGATGTCTGAACAGTTGAAAGAGAAGCACTGTCATTCACTTACATCTTCTCTCCCACAATACACTGCCTGCACCATTGCAGTCCCACGCACTCCATATGCAATGTGTTCC
The DNA here is from genome assembly GCF_003343005.1 of Rhea americana. NCBI lineage: Eukaryota > Metazoa > Chordata > Aves > Rheiformes > Rheidae > Rhea > Rhea americana. The sequence continues at coordinate 1,032,037 of NW_028186745.1, forward strand.
TCTGCCTTTTAAAATCAGTCCTGCTGCACACTTCCCTTGCTCTCAGATTTCCTTGCACTCAGGTCTCATGAAATTGCACAGCAGTGCTATGCCTCTTCTCATGTCCCAGACCAAGCTGGTCAGCCTGATGTGCAATCTTGTGAGGTCCCAGAGGAAGGAGGCTGTGGTAATAAACAGCAGCCAGGGCAGATACGCTTTCTGTCCGGGCCCTACAGTCAGAGCAGAAAAGAAGCCTCAGAAAGAGTATTGTCCTTCTGCAGCATCTCTGTGCACTGTGTGTCCCAATATATTGGTAGAAAAACATCAGGCTCATGCAYTCACTGTAATAGGACAATCAGCTCAGAAACACACACCACATCGTGGCATCTTGTTGGTCTGAAAAGGAAACCAAGATGCCTCTCGGCCACGGAGGCAGAAAGCTCAGATAATGGCATGAAAGACTGTAACACCTCTGCAAACTCTCAGTCACTGTTCCAGTGGCTCAGTCCAGGGAACCACTCTGACCACGTGGCTTCCCTGTGTACTCATTCAGCAGACCACTACTGCAGTTACAGGCAAGAAAGGGTCTCTKAGGATGTCTGAAATGTAATTTAAAATTATTGTCCCTTTACTGAAACTACAGCATAGGATTGACATCCAAAATGCTGTTTTGCCTCCCATGTGGTGTACTGTTGTTGGGCGCTACATCTTTTTTGCTGCAKCTCAAAGCTAGTCAGTCAAGCCCGTAGGACAAGCCAGTTATTAAAAGAAAACCTAAGCTGTGCTAAAAAGCTGTAATGTCTTTGCAAATGGTGATGCAAGAAGCCATTTGAACTTCCACATCTCTTCCTCATTCATCTGACAATGACATTGCCAGAAGGAAGTGCAGCTATGAAGACACAGACAACCAAGAAATGGGATAGAAACTTCACTGAGATAAAATGAGAAGAGACAATGCTATCCAAACAGGAGGATGGGACCACCATTCCAATGGGCTCTCACGACTGTTTGCACAAAGTGAGTGAACAGAATTAAAAGCAGGAGTGACAGATTTCTCCAAGGATGCACAATGAAGCAACACTAGAAGTATCAGAAAAAAGATGCACCTAAAGAAGACAGAATGCAGAATAAAACATTCCTGAACACAGTGAGAACAGGGAGGTTAAGAAAAGTATAAAGTATATGCATCTTATCTTTTGTRGCAAATAAAAATGATACATTGTTTCTGCCAAAACAATATTTTATCTATTTCTGTCCAGGAAGCACTGATTACACTGTAACAGAAATTAAAGACAGGATGAAAACAAACATCTTTCCTAATGCATAGCATCACTATGCATGACGAACGACAGATCCTGTGAAGTCTCACCAGCTGAAGTAACCCTGACTCATGCAAAACCTTCCAATTGATTCATTGGGGAAAAATGTTGTATTAGCCTGAAACTCTGAAAATGAGCAGAATGGGAATCCCATCTTCACATGTGGTCAGTATTACTCAACAGACTGGATCCTTTAGGGCAGTCAGTTAACTTTCTGGAGAACGTGTTAAGCTTTGAAATATTTAGAGATTGTTAAGCCAGTAGCTGCAGTATGAGGGAATGAGAACTGAGCTAAACTGACACTTACTGAAATAAAGCAGTCTCCTCCCTCCCTTGCCCAGAAAAGACACCAAACCCACAACATAAACTGTAAAATTTGTTCAAGAAATCAGTTTTCAAGGGCAATACATTTCTTGCATAATTAACTTCTTCAGAGGAAAAAACAACCATAGAAACAGCAGTGGCCATACTTCAAAATAAGGGATAGACTTCAGTTTGTGCTGGAAATGTTTGCACAGCAGCCTCAAAAAAGAACATGGAAAGAAATAAAACATACTGCAATGATCCAGGTGAGATTATGCACAATCAAATCACAGAAGATAGCATTTTCTACTAGTTGGAGTCACAAGACATTGTTTCTATTCTAGGGCATACCTCACTTCTGTTTGACCTTGAGTAATAAATGATGTGTACCTGCTCTGGGCATCCATTTTTCCAATGTAAAAAGATGCAGGATCCGGCCTGGTGATGTGTTAACTAAAGTAATCCTGTATTAGAATGGGAACTCTCATCAGTAGATGCAAATTTTTCACAGGCATGACTACACATGGCCACAGATCATTATTATATTACAAAGAGCAAAAGAGAAAAATATTTTAATTAAAATTTCTAAAATTTTTATTAAAATTAAAGACTAAAATTATTTTTATTAACACTAAACAGTCATAATTGCTTTGCTTCTCCATTTCTTTCACTATGCACTTAAAATTACAATGTGATAACAATAAACAAATACTATGAAAGGATGTCTAGCTTACTGCTGAAAACATCAGCAGGAGGGCATAGAATTTGGATTCGGGATRTTCTGGGTGACTGTGTCCTATTGTGGCTGTGTCAAAATAACCCCCCAAAAATTGTTCTCAAACCACCCACTAAAGGGATTCCGCAATACATGCAGACCTGTGCTCAGCCATGGGGAAGTTTAACTCTTTATTTCCGCGTAAAGTACAACTCTTCAGCAAAGAAGCAAATGGAGAAGAGGGCTTTTCCCTTCTTTGCATTGCCTATCAGAAGGCATCGGGAGATTGCACCTGCCCTTGGAACTGCAAGGACTGTTTCATTGATTGCTTTAAAGGATGTAAGACAAACAGAAGGGGAACATAAATGGAGYTGCAGAGTCCAGGGTGCTATCTCATATAGCTGGCATGTCACAATACCATCCTAAGCACAGACATGAGCACCAGAACAACTTGAACTACAAGGACAACTTGCACCTTTGTGCAGAACCTCGCAGACWGGTGCTGCTGCACCTGTGTGTAGGACTGGGGTGCATCTACCAAAAGCAGACTGGCCCTGAGTACTTGTGCRCTTTCCTCATGCAGAAAATGCTGCCAGAAAGAAAAGTTATGGTTATGTTATTCATAACACAACCATTTTACGGTTATGTTTCTTCGGACAGAATCCTGTCCAAAGAAACATTTAGCACTAATGTTTAGTACTGTAAGAATTTTTGTTTAAGGCAGTCAAAAAAATCAACAGATTTAACATTCTTCTTGCCTTTTCTGGATTTTCTGGACCCACGTCCTCCATTAAATGGATTTCCTTGGGCTCTGACTGCAATGACCAGTATTGGATCAGGCAGAACTCCTTGTTTTTACAGCATTTATTTACTTGTAGCAGTTGTTCCCTTTCCCAGGAGAAAAAGAAGCCAGAAGCTCTTGAACTTGGAAAACAATGATTAAGAGAGGAAACAGAGATCGGATGTGACAAGAGAACAGAACGCAATATAAGAAATGCTTGCTCAGATACAGCACTGACCACTTGGTAACAAAAAAATCACAGCAAGCGGAATCAGCAGCATTAATTATTATCCTATAATCAGTGGAAGCCCTGAATTTTCAGCAGTGACCRGGTAAAATCCTGACTACCAAAATCAACAGCACACTGAACCATAATCACATCTTACACTTGCAAAAGAACCCAGCTTCAAAGCACCAAAATATACAACACAGATTTCCAAAAGACTACTTGCCTCTGTACAGTGGGATCAGTAAGTCTGAGTGCCTCTGAAAATCTGGTTGCTTGCATGCAAAATATAACACAGTACCACTTATTACTATAAAGCACCTTATTCTATTTCAACGAATACTRTTCATTTTCTTACCAACTTCATTTTATGGAAATATCCTTGAAAAGCCCAAGGTAATTCCTGCCAATAACTCAGTACCAGGCAACTAACTACTGATGCTCCCAGCATGCCTCCCCCTCCTCCCCCAGTGTGCCCTATTTGCAAGATCCTGCCTAGCAGAAGAAGCTCGTCCTGCATGCTTTGTGCCTCCCTGTTCTTGCCAAAAGAGGCATCTTTATTTAGGAGAAGCATGCCATGGAGCCAGAGCCGCAAGAGAAAGGCGCCCTGGGACCGTGCTCCCTAAAAATGCCCCAAGACTGCAACCTGAAAAGGATTTTTTTTTCTTCTTTTCTTCTTCCGAGAGCCTAAGCACCAGTGACTGCCCTGCTGACACCGAGCGCGGGCAAGGGCGCTTCCCTCCCACAGAGGCCGGCGCGACGCCGCGGTGACAGGCGGCCGCGGKGCTCCCTCCCTCCGCCCCTCGCTCCGCGGCCGCCCTCACCTCCATGCCCAGGCGCTGCTTGAGCACCAGCGCGGCGCACAGGTAGCCGGCGCGGCCCACGAAGAGCTCGTCGGAGCCGCACTCGAGGAAGGAGAGCGGGGCGCAGACCTCGCACAGCTCCCGGAACTTGCCCAGCGGCCGCGCGAAGTCGGGCAGCCCCAGGGCGCGGTAGACCAGCGCCGCCACCGCGTACACCCCGGCGCCGCCCAGCAGGAAGGCGGCGCGGGTGTCGGCGTCCGCCTCGCCGCCGCCCTCCTGGTAGCGCACGCAGGCGTCCACGACGCGGCGGGCCGCCCGCAGGTAGGCCTCCCGCGACGACGCGAAGAGCGGGCACTGCGAGACGTGGTACAGCATGTAGGCCACGCCGGCCACGCCGCCGTACAGCCCGCCCTGGCAGCCGCGGGCGCCGCCGAGCGGCGGCAGCTCCCGCAGGATCCGCTCGATGGTGGCCGTCACCAGCGGCACCGCCGCCTCCTTGCCCGGCGCAGCCGCCAGGCTGCCCTGGTAGTCATCGAAGCGGTTGGCGAAGCAGCGCTGGCTCGCCATGCCCCCGCCGGCGCGGCGCGGCGCTCTGCGCAGCGGGCGGCGGCGGCACGGAGGCAGCGGGGTCTGCGGAGGGAGGGAGCGGGAGGAGGAGGAGGGAGAGAAGCAGGGAGGGAGGGAAGGAGAGAAGCAGGGAGGGAGGGAGGGAGCGCGCGGGCGGCGGCAAGGGGGCGCCTCGCGCCGCCTCCGGCAGCCGTTGGCGCGGGCAGCCGTCGGGGCAGTAGCTGTTGGCAGCGGCAGCCGTTGCGGCCAGTAGCCGTTGGCGGGGGCAGCCGTTGCGGCCAGTAGCCGTTGGCGCGAGCAGCCGTTGGGGCCAGTAGCCGTTGGCGGAGGCAGCCGTTGGCGAGGGCGGCCGTTGGGGCCAGCGGCCGTTGGCGAGGACAGCCGTGGCCTTGTGAAGCGGCGGCTGCTGAATCACCGAAACCAGCGACGGGGGAGGGTGGGGGGAGACCGGCTCGCCGCCGCCTCCGCCCCCAGCCGCGCTGCTCCCGCGGCCGCGGGAGGACGGGTCTGTGGGGGACGGGTCTACCGCACAGCAGCCGCCCCTCGGCCCAGCCCCTGTCGGCTCCCCCCTCCCCGCCTTTCTTCCCCCTCACCCCCGCCTCTCCCCCCGGAGGCGCCTTTCCAGCTGCTCTCAGTCGGCGGTTCCTAAACGGTAGTTTTGCTGAATTAAGCATAGAGGTGGAAGCATAGGCGCGACCAACCGGGATTTCCAAGCCAAAAGCCCCATGCGGCCAGGAGAATGCTGCCTCATTTGTGATTTCCCACTCGCAGCGCATGGCTTTTGGCTCGTCCTGCCTCACTTTGCTGCCTTTTGCACGCCAAAGGCAGAGGCAGCCTCTCCTTGCTGCGTTTGCTGTAGCCCCCTACAGGACAGGCTGCTCAGCTCTACTTTCTTCCGAGCTGTCCAGCAGCTGAGAAAAGCTCACTGTCAGCAGGCTCTGCTGCCAGGCAGATCCCTGAGGAAAAGGGGTTATTGGGTTTTTCATCCTCCCTCACCTCCGTGGGGCTGGAAGATTTTGTTCAGGGATATGTGGCAGGCCTGCAGGAGACATGTAGGGAAGGGAAAGGTGGCCAGAGGGTTGCTGAGTTAYTGTTGGCTGTGGGACAGCCCCTGAGGAGGTGCTGCAGCCAAATCTGAATGATGTAGCCAAATCTGTACAAGAGTAGGCTGAGGCTGATTTGCATGGAAAGCTGAGCAGGTCCTCCACAGACCGACAATGGCACAAGGCCATCTTTGGCCCCTTTCCTCCATTTGCGAGCCAAGCAGAGGTTGGGAGGAACTGATCATTTAGGCCACTGCCTTCATTTCTATTTAAAAAAATGAAGAGAAAGCCTGAAGCAGATTTTTAAGACCAACTCTTACAAGATACAAGTATACTATGGCCCTACCTACCTCTGATTATGTGAACTAGCACAACATAAATGAATTTGCCATCAAAGATCCATGACATGTCACCAGCTACCACCTCTGGTACCAGTTCTGGAGGTGGGACTGGTGGTAAATGAAGGTTCAGTCTCCACACTAGAAGATGCAAGGAGAAACTGTCAAAGTAGCTATGTGTGCAGCGCAGGAGGAAAATGTTTCCAGACAAAGCTGATGGCAGCAAAGAAGGTGGAACAAAATGCCTGGAGTAGTAAGTGCAAGAAGCATAACATCAAAAACATGGGATGAAAAGGAAGCAGGAATGGGTCCTGGCCCTCYCTGATCGCTGAACATGGTGAGAGTTGGGAGTCAAAGTGCCACCGTACCTATCTGTCCATCAGTATTAATAAGAGCAGTTTTCTTATGCATCTAAGGTGGCAAAGAGGCTTGAGAATAACTCTGGACACAGCTGGGATTTCTCTTTATTCCAGCATCTCTGAGTCCAGAGCCATGAAAGTGAGATCCTGAGTTCTGAGTTTAGAGTGTGTAGTTAAGCTATTACTATTCAAAGTATGAACACAGTTTTTTTCCAGCATAATTTCTGTTGGTTGAAGAGAAATACCTTCCTTAAGTGCTCTCCAGACCTTATGCAATGTTCTGTCTGTTTCCCATTGGTAGTCAGTTCATACTAAGTCAGAATTTAGCAACCTAGGAATGTAACAGTTACATACAAATAGTTTTTCCTTTTTTCCCTTGCACAGTTCCTTTGCACATACTACCTTTCTTCTTTCAGTTCCTGGTACACAATAGTAGGACAAATAATATGTTTTAGATCAAAGAATCCTATTGTCTGCAGTAGGCTTTGAATCAAGCCACTTATTAGCAAACACTTCAAGCACCAGTCTCTTGACATTGGATGCCTTTGACTTCAACAGGTTATGCTTGACATTTTTTGCTGGCAAAAATAAGAATAGGCACAATAGGATTGTTTTCCTTTTCTTTGTCTGTTTTTTCTCTCATGCAAGTTTATTGATAAAGTGCCAAATATTTCTCAAAAAGATAAATATCTGAGTTTTCAGCAAATCAAAAAGAAATTTTGAGAGAGACATGGAGCTACTGGAGAGAGTCCAGCTTAGGGCTACAAAGATGATCACAAGGCTGGAGCACCTGCCCTAGGAGGAACAGCTGTGAGAGCTGGGCCTCTTCAGCCTGCGGAAGAGAAGCCTAAGGGGGGATCTTATCAATGTGTACAAGTACCTGAAGGGAKGGTGTCAAGGGCACGAGGACAAACKCTTTTCAGTTGTCCCATGTGACAGGACAAGAGGCAATGGGCAGAAATTGAAGCACAGGAAGTTCTGCCTGACCGTGAGGGKGAATTTCTTCACTGTGAGAGTGACAGAGCACTGGCACAGGTTGCCCAGRGAGKTTGTGGAGTCTCCTTCTCTGGAGATCTTCAAGGCCCGCCTGGATGCAACCCTGTCTACCATGCTGTAGGTGACCCTGCTGAGCAGGGAGGTTGGACTAGATGATCTCCAGAGGTCCCTTCCAACCTTACTGATTCTGTGATTCTATGAAAACCAGCTGGGTTAGCAACACTGTCCTTCACAAGTGCTGAATAAGAATGCTACAATATTTTTTGAAAATGAGTCAGTAATCACATGCAGAAAAGGAACGTCTTCAGTGCTCTTCAGAGTCTTTTGACAAAATAAAGAGTGCTTTGCCACTCTAGGATTTGCAGCTGAGATATAGCAATCAAGTAAGAAATGAGAATGACTGTTTCTGCTGTACCTCCTTTGTGTAAGGGTATTGAACCACCAAAGCCAAAAASAAAATCAGAAAAAACTCCAGAAACATTTTTTATAGGTATATAATTAACAAAAAAAGATAAAGTCTTAAGCTGCTCATGTTTTTGTGTTTAAAAGTTTACTGCTTTTATATAGTATGTATTCTTTTTTACTTTAACCAAGCGTGAATGCAGTTGTGATATGAAAGGGAAAGAAGGAGGGGTGATCCTCAGATGTAGGTCACGTGTGTTTCTCATCAGATCACAATTTGAGGTTTGCCTTTCCCTTGGTCCCGAGGTGAGTGTGGGCCTACAGTGCATAGCTTCAGCTTGAGAAAAATGTGAATTTCCACTCCTCTGTCACAACTCTGTACTGTTTTGTGCTCCCTGAGCATGATGCACCTTCTCTTTGGCTCTACAGATCTCATGAAGGGAACCAAGGAGCTAGAGACAAGTTACAGATCATACAAGGGTTTGCTCACACAATAGGTATGGTACCAGTGTATTTAATAGAGATAATGAAGGAGGCAGCAAAAGCCACCGAACTCCTGCATCCATTCTAGGAAATCCAACTTGGTACAACATGTACACTGATGGTATGTTTTTTTCATGTTGATAAAGTATATAAACATAGACTGGTGTATGTTGGAAGGGACTTTAGGAGGTCATCTAGTCCAAATCCTGATCAAAGTAGGACTAACTAATTGGTATATTTGTTCATGTATGCCTGTTCACTTGTTTATTTACATATTCCTGTAGGGAATCAGTATCATCAGATATTTCCAAAAAAGCAGAGTAATCTGTACTCAGCTGTAGATTTGGGACTGAAGGCATCTCCTAATGAATGCTGTATATATTAGTATATCATTTGTTTTATACACTTTTTACTGACAGAATCACTGAATAATTGAGGTTGTAAGGGACCTCTGGAGATCATCTACTTCACCTGCCCTGCTCAAGCAGAGTCACCTAGAGCATGTTAGACAGGATCACTTCCAGGCAAGTTTTAAATATCTCCACAGAAGGAGACTCCACAACCTCTCTAGGAAATCTCTTCCAGTGCTCTGTCACTCTCACAGTAAAGAAGTTCTTCCTCATATTCAAGTGGAAATTCCTGTGTTTCAGTTTGTGTCCATTGCCTCGTGTCCTGTCACTTGACACCACCGAAAAGAGTCTGGCCCCATCTTGTTGACATCCTCCCTTAGACATTGATAAGATCCCCTCTCAGTCTTCTCCARGCTAAACAGGCCCAGCTCTCGCAGCCATTCCTGCTCCAGTCCTCTGATCATCTTYGTAGCCCTACGCTGGACTCTCTCCAGGAGCTCCATGGGAGCCCAGCACTGGACACAGTACTCCAGATGTGGCTTCACCAGGGCTGCGTAGAGGGGCAGGATCACCTGCCTTGACCTGCTGGCAACACTTTTCTTAATGCRCCCCAGGATACCATTGGCATTCTTGGCCACAAGGGCACATTGCTGGCTCATGGTCAACTTGTCGTCCACCAAAACTCCCAGGTCCTTTCTYGCAGAGCTGCTCTCCAGAAGGTCAGACCCCAAGCCTGTACTGGTGCATGGGATTATTCCTCCCTAGGTGCAGGACCCTGCACTTGTCCTTGCTGAACTTCATGAGGTTCCTCTCTGCCCAATTCTGCAGCCTGTCCAGATCTCTTTGAATGGCAGCACAGCCGTCTGGTGTATCAGCCACTCCTCCCAGTTTGGTATTGTCAGCAAACTTGCTGAGGAGGCACTCTGTCCCTTCATGCAGGTCATTGATAAATAAGTTGAACAAGACTGGCCCCAGTACTGACTGCTGGGGGATGCTGCTAGCTACAGGCCTGCAATTAGACTCTACACCACYGATCACAACCCTCTGAGCTCTGCCTTTCAGCTAGTTTTCAATCCACCTCACTGTCCGCTCATCTAGCCCACACTTCCTGAGCTTGTCTTGGAGGATGTTATGGAAGACAATATCAAAAGCCTTGCTGAAGTCAAGGTACACAACATCCACTGCTCTCCCCTCATCTACCCAGCCAGTCATTCCATCATAGAAGGCTATCGGGTTGGTTAAGCATGATTTCTCCTTGGTGAATCCATGCTGACTACTACTGATCAACCATAGTTTCCTGGGTCCTCCTCCTTGCCCTTCCTGAAGACTGGAGTGACATTAGCTTTCTTCCAGACCTCAGGCACCTCCCCTGTTTTCCATGACCTTTCAAAGATGATGGAGAGCGGCCTAGCAACAACATCTGCCACCAGTACTGGTGGGTGCATCCCATCAGGGCCCATGGATTTGTGAATGTCAGGTTTGCCTAGAAGATCTCTTAATCTGATCCTTCTTGAGCAAAGGAAAGTCTTCCCTTCTTCAGTCTTTCTCTCTCATCTCCAGGCTCTGGGATTCCTGAGGGCTGCCCTTAGCAGSAAAGACTGAAGCAAAGAAGGCATTCGGTAACTCTGCCTTCTCTGTATCCTTCGTTACCAAGGCACTCACCCCATTCAGCAGGGGCCTGCATTTTCCCTAGTGTTCTTCTTGCTAACAGTGTATTTGAAGAAGCTCTTCTTGTGGTCCTTGACATCCCTTGACAGATTTAATTCCAAATGGGTCTTAGCCTTCCTTGTTGCATCTCTGCATACTCTGACCACATTCTTATATTCCTCCCAAGTGGCCTATCCCCCTTTCCACATTCTCTGTATTTTCTTCTTCTGTCTGAGTTTTGCCTGGAGCTCCTTGCTCATCTGTGCAGGTCTCCTGCCCCCTTTGCTTGACTTCTTACTCATAAGGATGCACTGCTCTTGAGCTTGGAGGAAGTGATGCTTGAATACTAGCCATGTCTCTTGGACCCCCCCCCCCTTCCTTCTAAGGCCCTAAGCCATGGGATTCCTCCAAGTAAGTCCCTGAAGAGGCCAGAGTTTGCTTTCCTGAATTCCAGGGTTGTGATCCTCCTTATTGGCTTGCTTCCTCCACCCAGGATCCTGAACTCACCATCCCATGGTCACTGCAGCCGAGGCTGCCCCCAACCGTCATGTCTCCAACCAGTCTTTGTTTGTTAGTAGAAGGTCCAGCGGGACACCCCTTCTCATTGGTTCATCAACCACCTGTGTCAAGAAATTATCATTGATGCACTATAGGAACCTTCTGTTTGTGCCTTGCTGTCTTGTCCTTCCAGCAGATACCAGGGTGGTTGAAGTCCCTCATAAAAACCAGGGCCTGTAATCCTGAGGCTACTTCCAGCTGTCTATAGAAGGCCTCAGCTACTTCCTCCTCATGATCAGGTGGCCTATAGTAAACACCCACAACAGTGTCACCCATGTTAGCCTGCCTTTTGATCCTTACCCRTAAGCTCTTGACTCACTCTTCATCTACTCCAAGGCAGAGCTCAATACATTCCAGTTGTTCTCTCRTGTAAAGAGCAACTCCACCACCTCACCTTCCTGGCCTGTCTTTCCTAAAAAACACATAGCTGTCCATGATGACATTCCAGTCATGGGAGCTATCCCACCATGTGTCCGTGAYTGCAATGAGATCATGGCCCTGCCACTGCTCACAGATCTCCAGCTCCTCCTGTTCATTCCCCATGCTGCATGCATTGGTGTACAGGCATTTCATAGAGGTAGTTATGCATGCAGATTTCCCAGGAGGGGTGCAAGGGGATCTCCCATAGCTGGGTCTCATATGCTCATCCCCAGCTGCATAGGCCTGCATGGCCTCTCAACTTGAGCTGTGTTTTGTTGACTGCTCTGTCTTTATAACTCTCCCCTTTCCCCATCTTTCCTAGTTTAAAGCCCTCTTTACCAGGCTGGCCAACCTGTCAGCAAAGACATGCATGCCTTGCTTAGTGAKGTGGATCCCGTCTCTCCCCATCAGTTGCTGGTCTTCAGAGTCCCATGCTCATAGAAACCAAAACCCTCTTCCCAACACCACTGGTGCAGCCAGCTATTAACTTGGAAAATCTGTCTGTCCCTTCTCCTATCCTTCCCCCTCATTGGTAGGATTGAGATCACCTGGGCTCCCAGACCCTTGATCACCTATTTCTCTATGTGACAGAAGTGATACAAGCTTCAGTGCATGTAGCACTATTTCATCACAAGGAAAATTACATATCAGAAGATAAAGAATGTTATTTCATAGAGATTAGGTTAAATATTTTGTCAAATATTTMAATTATCCTATATAATTCAAATTCTAATAGGTTTCCCTCCCTTACCTTGAGGCTCTTTCTTCCTACATTTTGTTGAAATTGGCCAATGGATACAAAATAATGAGGATGGTGGGAGATGACTGATTGGCAGATGAACAGTCATGCATGGTCACCTCTGCCTTGCCTCCTTGGGAAACAAGGCTAGAAAGGTGGATGTATGTGTTCTCTCTCTCTCTCTCTCTCTCTCTCTCTGTGTGTGTTAGGTTATACAGTGAACAACTTAAAAAACCTGTAACAAGATACTGAAAATGTGGACAGAAGTATTCAGTGCTTTCAGAATTACTTCTGCTTACAGATTTTCACATTTTCTATTTGAAAAGACAGAATAATTTTAGTAAGCGTTTCTATGTAGATAAAAGCTAAGTAGCCTTTAGTGCCTGAGGACTTTTCATTGAGAGAAAAGTATTAAATTTTTGCAGTAGGTCTATGTAGACTTGTTTGCCTGTTTATTATAAACTGGTAAATTCCCACTTGACTATTGACAAATGCCAAGGCTCTCTGCAGAGCAGGAAGTTTGACGTTCTGCCTTTGGCTTAAATGGCAAAACAGTAACTCCAGGCAGTGTTACCTGAACCCTATCCTTAGCTTTTTCCATAGATAGGGTTATTCTTAGCATTTCTTCTTTCAGCTTGAACCTACTCCTCAAACCAGCAGGATGACGGAGTTTTTTCCCTGCAGAAATGTCTGTCACAGTCTGTAGCTTCTTTATCCAGCAGGTTATGTCCATTTTTTTATGTTGAAGGTGATTTCTAATGAACCACAAGTACTCTTATATGATCAGAGAGCAGTAGTTAATTTGCAGTTTTGTGTGTGGTTCGAACATTGGTTAACAGATTAAGGAAAATAAAAATCTTGCTGTGTACTCCATTGTTGATATTATAGCAAAGTAGTTACTTTTGTCTTACTAATTAGTTTGTCAGTACAACATACCTTGTCAATTCTAAATTTGCTTAAGTGCATGTATTTTACAATTGATGTCAGTGTGAGATCCAAGATTTTAATTGTAAATTTTCTTTGGAGTTGGAATTTGGAACCATTTCAAAGTACAAGAACAAAAATCAATATCTGAAATCAACTAATGTTTTTACTTGAAGACAGCAAATTTTTTTGTGTGATGTTTTATTTCAGTTTTCTTGTCTGTGTGTTTTGTTGCTATCTTGTGCTAGCTTTACCCAGTGATATGTCATTATAGGCTGCCATATATTTAAGTTGTATATGGCTATATATATACTATTTTTGAAAGTATAATTTGTTAACAAAAGTCTGACATTTCCATCACAGCAATTGCTGAGATAAACTAGCACTTACGACACATCACTGGGTAGATTCTGGCCTGCTAATGGGTCTGATATTAATGTACCACTATTCAGATGCATTAATCCTGATTGTTTCTCTCTAAACATCCTCTAATACAAGGTGTTTGGATGCTTCTTGCCTGTAGATACAGTTGGAGTGGCCTGACATCAGGGGTTAATATGCAGGTGCCCTTTCCTTCAGAGGGTCAAGCTCAGGTAGCTGAGCTCTTTATTCCTGAGGAATGTTGGAAAGATTGCCAAAATGCTGGAGCTCACTGAACGCCATACAGAAACTCCTACTACCAAGATGTCATCCCAAGGAAAAAACACCTAGATTAAAAAGTGGGTCTTAAGAATAAATGTTACTGAAAGCTCTGGTAGTCATCAAGACTGTTGTAAGGGCCAAGAATTTTACAGAAGAACTCTGTTCTCTGCCCCTTCCTGCTAGCCCTCAGGGAATGGCAAGGGTGAGTCAGCTGAGAGGCCAGGATAGGAGTGGGGCACAGTGGGATCACCTTGGTCAGGGCCTCCCCCACCCCAGGTCCACCCACAGCACCTGGAGGCAGGGAGCAGAGTCAGGCAAGGAGTGATGACCGGGCCCACCATGGGGCAGGGGCGGTGCTGAGGCCAAACTGGGGACTCCAGTGGGTGAGGAGGCAGCAGKGTGCAAACTGGCATGAGTGGAGGCTGTTGATGAGGTTCCCATGGCTCCTGCTCCTGAGGCTGGGCACGGCCCCCATGGCGCCATATCAGAGCTGGCCCCAGAGGGGTCGTGGAGCCCTGGAGTGCCCCAGGGCTGGCACCTTCCCCTGTCTGTAAGTGATAGRAGACTTGTGGGAGAGAATGGTAGAAAGGTGTCTGAAGAGTTTGTCTAGCCTGTTCCCTAGGCCCAAAGGCAGGATCATCCATAACTGTGCCATTCCTGGCAGGTATTTCTGTAAGCCGTCCTTAAAACCTTCTGATGACGTAGATTTCACAATTTACCTAGACAAGCTGCGCCTTGTGCTTACTGTTACAAAGCTTTCTAAAGTTTAACTTCAGTCATCTTTGCTATAATGAACTCTCCTCCCTGCTTCTTTTTTTCCTTTTCACCATGGATCTAGTCTTTTGTTATCCCTTGTGACAATATACTTCTGACATCTCAGTCTCCTCTAGCCTGAAGAGCTTCATTTCCTTTAGTTATTTCCCTTCTGGCCTCCTTGCAGTTTATCCCATCCTTTTTGAAGAGCAGTGTCCAAAATGGACAATACCCCAGCCAAAACATTGCTGGTGCTAAGCAAAGCTGAAAGATAACTTCATAGCTCATACAGTACATAGCCTTAAGGTATCTTTCTATTGATATATGCCTCTGTACTGGTTACCTTTTTTTTTTTTCCCTCAAGACATCATAGCCATTTTGTGATCTGTCATAAACCCAAATCTTTCCTCCAAGACTTCTATCTGGTCATTTCCCACCCTGCAGGTTGATTATTTTTCCCTAATTTTTGCTTACCTTATTGATTTGCATCCTATTTTTCCATTTTCTGTTGTGAATGACTTACTCTCAGATACTTCCCACAACCTTACAGACCCTTCTGTTCCACACATAAAGCTCCACCTCTTACTTGCTCACTGCAGYTTCTTGTGAGTTTAGGAACTAGAGATGTCAGTCACAGATGTTTAAGCAATATATGAGGTTACCGAGACAAAAAGGATAAAGTAAAAATGGAAGAACAAATAAAAATCCAGTTTTGTATAGATATGCCTCAGATACAAGTTGATACTTACATATTTGGTCAACCACTGAACTGACGCTATCTCAAAGTAAGATTTCACAGTAAAAAGCAACAGCTTAAGAAGCTCCTGGATAGTAATATATGTGGTGGCATTTCAGGTGATGAGATTAAGTCTGATTAAAAAAAATGCTCTGGGATCTTAAATACCATAAATGATGAAGTTGGTTTTATGTCCTAGAGCACAGATAGCACCTCCAGAAATAAACTACCCTTTAATGATATGCCAGGAAGTTGAATACATGCTAATGTGAATGGAATATTTTCAAGTCCTGAATCATCAAAACTAGTGTGGTATTGACCTTTTCCTTTTCTAAAAAAGAAAAAACCTCCATCTTGGCCATTCATACTGACCAGGTCTAACATCTCTTAGCTTGACAAAAATGAGAGGTTCATCATACCAGGAGATATGATGTCTATTATGAGATACATGCACGTGCACATTCACACACATTGTCAAGAAACAAAACCTCCTCTGAGTGAGTTCTCTTTTCAAACTAAGAAAACCATAAGGCAACCCTGGGTTTTCCAAAATGAAAATCTTCATATGAGATTGTTTCTGAGAACTTTTTATCCCAGGTATTTCTAGCAGAACTTACAAAATAAAGTAGCCTCGATTAGGAAATACGGAGTCAAACAAAATTGCCTGGGTTTGTGCAAATGAGTGCAGCCTGGTCTAGATGCTCTCATGAGCCAGCAGAATGCTGACATCTCTCCACAGGATCGTGACAAATTATCCCTTATGAATGCAGACCTAGGAAAACATAAAATGACCTGGCTTAGCATGTATAGTTACTGTCCACTCAAAAAAATGAAACAGATGGCTTAATTTATGACCTTGAAAGTAAATGAATTTCTTATTCAAGAGAACTACAGAAAATTTGACACATTTTAAAGCACAATTCTTGATGTGTTCTTGACCACTAAACTTTAATCTACCAGAAAAGTCTTTTTTATTTAGATTTCACAGCTGAACTGAAAATTGGTCTCATAAGAAAAAATAATGCTTCATCAACTAAGGAGGTCAGAGTTTTCAGCTCTTAAGAATCCTGAAACAATGCACAGACCACTTTTCTCTTAAATCAGTGATAACATTTTCTTGGGAAAGTGCCAAGAACATTTCAAAATCAATTGCTGTTCACATTCATTTACTGCTGTTGCACTTAGTGCATTGTCTGTCTTCATTTCATTGCTATGTTAGTCTGATGTGATGCATAGAAGCTGTGCTAGACTGTATGAAGATTTATTTGGCATTTTGTGCCATTCTGCTTGTTCAGCATCTAAGTGGGGTAACATAAATGTGAGCAACTTTATGCTCTGTCTTTTTAGTAGGAGCAAACTCTGTGAGTGGTTTGAAATTGTAAACTGAAATAATAGGAAGTATTGCTATTGGACTTTAAACATATATGTTTTGCTTTATTTTTTACCCACAAATGTGTAAACTGTGATCCAGCAAACTATTTCACATGTGGAGCTTGCCTTATATATATGAATAGTACCTCATTGTCCTTGATAAATACTGTTTGCAAGATCATGATATAAGATCATTCCAGAATGCTATTAAGCATTTTTGTTTTTTCTGCTATTTAGTTTGCTATTCTTTTTTTTTCCTAAAAAAAAAAGGAGTCAGAAGTTATAAAAATAATTCACAGCATCATGAATTATGCAGGAAGACATTCTAGTTCCCTGCTGATAAGGCAAAATATTCAGGTACTGAGATATAAATTTGGATGGGCTATTAAAAAATTAGGCTCTAATTCAGTAAACTATTTGGGTTAGAAGTATGGTTCATGTACTTAATGTAAAGCACATGCTCAACAATGTTGTGGATCAGACCTATACTGCTCTGGCATTTTGTTTACATTTTGTTCAGACTGCTAATACATCACTTGGTGTTACTATTCCAGGCACCTAAGAAAATCGTAGATACCCAACTTATGTTAGTTAGTCACAGGAGAGTAATTCTGTTGACTTTTAAAGTCTCTGGAAAATGATATGATGAAACCAAAATCCCTTTCACCAAAACAGCATTTAGATTGAACAAATAATAAAATACAAATTCCCCAGATAGCTCCAATGTAGCGGGAAATCAAGGGAGCTGGCTGCTGTGCCTTTATCCTCAGCAGCCTGCTTCTGGTGGCTTACAGGGCCGTGTGGCTAATGGTAGCTGGATAACTTGCCCCTGTGTCAGCATAGGATCAAGCACAGATCAAACAGTAGTATTTTTGATATCATATCTCCTCCTACCCTACCTATGACGTTCTTCTAACACTGTGGATGGGGGGAATGGCTGGTACAGGGTATAGCCACTTCCAGCTTTCTGCAAAATGAGAATTTTCTAAAGTGGGCAGAATTAAGGCTGTTTAAATGGCACTTTAAACTATTTACACTTCACAAAGTGACACTGGTGAGTGACAGAAAGTAACTCACTCATTTCCACACAAACAATGTTGTTATTAGTTCTCTCTGTAAGCCAGGTAATTTAAGTTCTTAAATAAAAAATGCAATGTAGAAAAAAGAAATGATATATATAATACATATAAACTATTTACAGAGAGCTCATGTTTCAAGTTTGAAAATAAAACCTGTTCTAGTGAGTCTGCACTTAAAAATGTACTGCATTTAAAAATGGAATCAATTCCTTCCTCTGATTATTACCTTGATTTTTACACCTTATCAAAACAAAATAAAAACTAACTATTTCCTCCTTGGTTTGTTTACTGTTTTTCACACTGTTGTTGAAGTCAGTCTTCCCTGTTTTACTTCATTACTTTCAGCGCTTGTGCAAAGAAGAACAATCTTGATACTCCTTTTTAAAAATCACAACTGATTTAAARGAATCTGCCTGCCTGTATTTTGCCTGACTTTCCTTTCTGTCTCCTCTCCTTCTTTGCCCCCCTCCCCAGGCAGGTTCAAATTACAGAACAACGCTATGGGCTGCCTGAAATYGGGCATTAACAGAGGCTTATTGAGGTACCTCCTCTTTGAAAAGGGTGCTGGGCTCAGCTGTAAGAAATTACTGCAGTACAAACTGTTTGCCTTTGTGTCTGTAAGTGTAGCTACTGCTGCTGACTGGGCTGGACTAGACTGCTGTCTTTCTGGATGACCTGCATTTGGATTCTTGTTCTTCAGTATAAGACTGACTTTCACAGATGTCGGTGCTTGTTACCTCCTGTAGAGAAATTAGACTTCTGTATGTTAGCCAGTGTACAGACTGTTCCCTCTTTTTAACATCATTTCACCTTCCAAAGTAGGAGGACTCAGAGGCACACACTGGGGTACTTAGTGACATTTTCCATAGCTCCCTTTGGATTTAGCTGTTCTTTTYTTCAAGAAATGGATTTAAGTTTAAAATATCTCCTCTGATTAGATCATCCCTATCCCAGCAAGAAATCAGACTGATTTTTTCAGTGGGCTTCACTCCCATTTGTGTTAAGGTCCTGTTCTTCTAGACTGTTTCCTGGAGCATAGTCTGGATCAATCTGGGCTGTCACTCTAGTTGCTTTTCACTGCCTGGACAGTTAAGAAAGATCTAAAAACAGTATATGTGACCCACAGGCGTTCTTGCTGTGCACAGGAATTTTCCACTGGCGGCCTCCTCACCGTTGCCACAGAAGGAGTTTCTGAGGAGGGAGGACATGTTCCAAGCATTTTTATGCCCCAGTGATGACCTCTTCCTAAAATACCATCTAAAGGCCATTAGCTTTTGGAACAAGGTAAGAGCCTCCTACTCTGCCATCCACTTATCCCTAGACACATGTCTGGGGGAGTGAGGACATCCCCAGCTGACTGGCAGGGAGCAAGCAGAGCGTGAAAGGAGCTCTGTGGCACACAGGCTGCATTTTGCTGCCAACACATCGTGTCCTTGGAAGTGTGTTCCTAACCTCACAGCCCACGGGTRTGATTGTTAAATATGTGAGGTTAGGAATAGACATTTATGTGTATTGGCAGCAAAATTATTATTTAATTGGTTCTAGGTCCCACTCTAACCTTTTGCTGAAAATGAAGATTCCTGTAGAGCTGCAGAGCCAGCTCCCTCTTTGGCATGTGGCAGAGAGAAGAGGGGACAAGTTCTGTGGAATGCACTTTGTTAGGCTGCAGTTTCTTCCGCCACTCAAAACTAGATCTGCTTTACTTTAATAAATGTGTTTGTACTCTTCGGTGGTTGCATTGCAGGCTGAGAAAGTTCGGGTTTTGCTTGTCCCAAAGAGTAAGGTGGCACACATGGGATGGGAAGGTACTCCCAGCA